>NC_134872.1:7203908-7379532 GCF_049852395.1 Peromyscus maniculatus bairdii | reverse complement strand
AACGGCCCTTGCTGTCCTGTTCTGGCTTGGGTTTTAAATACAGGGTTTCCCTCTGTGGCCCAGGATTGCCTCCAATTTGTGGAAGTCTTCCTGCCTCGGCTTCCCACGTGCTGGGATTACCAGTGTCCATCACCACACCGGGTCTGTACGGTGATGAGGATCAGACCCCCAGCTTTGTGTCTGCCCGGCAGACACTCCACCAGCTGGGCTACGTCCTCAGCCCCTGGCCACTCCTCTCGGTCTTCCTCCACATTCCAGCTGCACCCTGCTGACTCAGGACCTGGTGGAGTGAGAAAGGCCAGTCCCTTCCCTGGAGGGGCCCAGAGCCATGTGGGGGGCAGCAGTACCCATTGTCATCATCGACTCTCTGGCCATGCTGTCTTCCGGGTGGGCCGGAGAGAGTTGGGGGAGGGGACCAGGGGGTGGGTCCAAGCTCAGGAGCGCAGCATCAAGACAGGAATCCTCGGGAAGTATGGTAAGAAGGTCGGCAGCATGGAGGACTCTGAGGGCTGGGTTGTCTTTGGGTGCTGGTCACCAGGGTGACTGTGGTCCCTGGCTTACTGAGAGTCTGAAGTGATTGGGACAGGGAGCCACCGGCCGGCACCAGGAGCCGTGTGCTGGTTCTCTATTTAGTGTAATGCTGTTGGTTGTACAGGGCCCGGCGCATGCCAGGCAGGCACTGTACTACCGAGCTCCATCCGCAAGCTGGACTCCGATTCTTAGTCTCACTGTGTGCCTGTGGCCCAGCTACAAGGTGGACAGCTGCATTTACTGACCCTCCCGCCTCTGCCTCTGTCTCCCCGCCTCTCCCCTAGGCCGAAACCTAGGGAGCTTCTGTTTTTCCCACTAGCCTAGAAACGACTCAACTTGAGCCCCACACTCAAACTTGGACGAGACTCAGACCTTGGAGGAGTCTCTGTCCCCTCGGCCTGTAGGAGGCTGTCACCAGGGAGGGTGGAGGCCTCCGGCCGCGTATCCCCCAGCTATTGGTCTTGGCTGCGCTGTCCTTGGCACAGGACTTTCTGCTACTGTCTGGAAGGGAGCAGGTAGTGAGCGTGGAGGACAGCCCCTGTGTCCCAGAGCTCCAGCGGGGAGAGGCGATGCTTGACGGCCCCCAGGACAGAAAGGATGGATCCCTGACCCACTGGAGACGGTCTGCACTGGGCTACGTAGATTCCTGATGGATGCTGTGGAGGGACATCTATAGGACATGGTTCCCCAGCCTCAGCTACAACCTTCCGGCTGGGGCAACACCCACCCAGGGCTGACCGCACTGAGCTCCAAACCTAACGCCCTGCAGCCGGTGGAGGGGGGTGGGGTGGGGGGTGGCGGCGGGGGGTGGGGGGAGCTGGTGCTGCAGGCAGCGCCACTCAGCGACCTTGGTCCCTGCCCCTCATCCAGCCAACTCCTCCTCCAGCCCAAGTCTTGGATCCATGAGTGAGCTGTTTGAGGCGGAGTCTCATGTAGCCCGGGCTAGCCTCAAACTCACTGTGTAGCTGAGGATGACTGAACTCTGGATCCTCTTGCCTCTACATTCTGAGTGCTGGGATTAGAGGCTTGCTTTGCCCTGTGCCCTAGGCTGGCCCTGAACTCTGGATCCTCCAGCCTCAGCCTCCCCAGTACTTGCATTATAGATGTGGGTCACCATACACAATATCAGCTCTGGTCTTGACCTTAGAAGGATCTTGTTCAAGTGAGTCTGTGTCCCCTTTGAGGAGTCATTCATTAATTCCTCTGCATGCTCTGGAAAGAGTGAACCAGCAGGCTGTGATAAACACCCTGGGAGACCACAGGCTAAACACTTGCTGGTGGGTCATAGTTTTCTTTCATTCATTCATTCATTCATTCATTCATTCATTCATTCATTTTCTTATTTTTGAGTGACAGAAGTGATAGGAAATGCTGTATTACCTTTGTCACAGTGGCTGTACTTTAAACTACGAGCCCCAGGCCACTAATGCCGTAGCCAGGAGGAATTCTGTTCCCCCCACCTCCCCTCCCCCCCCCCCCCCCCCGACAATGGCTCTGTTGCTGCCGCTAAAGGCAGGTCTAACTAAGTCGCTCTCATTCTAATAAAACTCGAGATTCAAAGGCTAGGGTGAAAACCTGCGAGCGCAGAGAGGTAGAATAGCAACTGACTAAACTTTCTTTGCTGGCATCCTGGAAGCCTGCCCTTCCACCGTGCCCAACCAAAATAACCCACGCTAAGCCCCTCCCCGCTACTTCCGGTCAGCCAGTCGCTAACCCCGCCTCTCTGAGCCCCGGTTAATCTGATTTAATGGACGCAAGTGCAACACATCTTTATGTAGTTAACAAATGTAACACGCCTTCACATAGCAACATTCCACAGCATAAACAAACGTAACGGGACTGTGCCCAGTGAAAGTAATATTCCACAACAAGGAAATGTCTGAGAAGGACGAGACTGACTGAGGTCTGACTCATGAGAAGCACCAGGGTCCGGGGCACCGTGGTGGTAGCATCTGAAGAAGCTGTGACTATGGCGTGGTTGGGGGAGCACTTCGAATCGTAGGAAAGTGGAGACTGGAGCGGCGTCAGGGCCTCCTAGCATCTGCATTTTCCTTTTTTCTTTCTTTCTCTTTCTTTCTTTCTTTCTTTCTTTCTTTCTTTCTTTCTTTCTTTCTTTCTTTCTTTCTTTCTTTTTTCTTCCTTCCTTCCTTCCTTCCTTCCTTCCTTCCTTCCTTCCTTCCTTCCTTCCTTTCCTTCCTTCCTCCCCTCCCTTTCCTCTTCCTTCCTTCCTTCCTCCCTCCCCTCCCCTCCCTTCCTTTTTCTTTCCTTCCTTCCTTCCTTCCTTCCTTCCTTCCTTCCTTCCTTCCTTCCTTCCTTCCTTCCTTCCTTCCTTCCTTCCAGTTGCATGTAGCCCAGGCTAGTCTAATTCACTATATTGCCCCGGGCTGGCCTTGAACTCCTTAGTCTCCTGTCTCTCTCCTCTACCTGAGTGCTGAGGTGACAGGCGCGTGGCACCCTGTGTGGTTCCTGACATTTGGTGGAGTTGATCAGGTGTGCTAAGGGGCCTGTCTTCCCTTCCCACTGTGTCAGAGGCCAGGCTGGAGGCCGTCTCATCTCCAGGCTCAGCACCGGGTGTAGGTCCTGACACTTGTCCCCTCCATCCCTGCTAATTTCTCCTTTCTCCCCTCTTGCAGGAACCTCTTGGACAAAGACATGTTTTCCAAGTCTGACCCACGTAAGTCCCACTCTGCTAGCCACAGCCATCTCAGTGACACAGTGGCCTGGTGAATGGTGACAGCAGCCACCAGCAGCTCGCGCTGAGTGCTGGAGCTGGATGGGCGTGGGGGCTGGGGGGTGCTGCACTGGTGGCGTACAAAGAAGAGCTGGGGTGTTGGTCCCACTCTGCCTCCGTACTTGTGAGGTCTCAGCACCTCAGAGCAGCTTGGGAGGTGTTGGGGTGTCTGGGACAAAAAGGCCTCTGTCCCCGTGGGAACTGGTACATTTTTGTTGACTGTGGTCTGGGGGAACGAGCATGGGTTTGGGAGGCTCTAGTCCTGAGCAGGGCTGGCCATGAGCATGACCTTGGATGGGTCTTTCGCTCTGCAGAGCCTCAGTTTCCCCATCAGTGAAGAGGATCTGGTGACAGCCATAGGCTCTGAAGGGACACAGTGTTTCAGGTGCCGTCCTCACCACACCTGCCACTCAGCCCTCCATCATGCCCACCGGTCCACCTTCCTCACACCCATGACCCTTTCTATGACTGACAGCTCTTGAGTTCCCTCCTAAAAGTTATGCTGAGCCAGGCGGCGGTGGTGCACGCCTTTATCCCAGCACTTGGGAGGCAGAGCCAGGTGGATCTCTGTGAGTTCGAGGCCAGCCTGGGCTACCAAGTGAGTTCCAGGAGAGGTGCAAAGCTACACAGAGAAAGCCTGTCTCGAAAAACAAAAATAAAAAATAAAAAAATAAAAGTCATGCTGAGGTCCCAGGCCTCTTTGCCAAGCCAACTGCCAAGTGATATTGTGGGGGGAGAGAGACCCGCTGTGGAACTGGAGGTATAACTCAGTGGCGGGGTGCTTGTCCACGAATCTGGGGCCAATCTCAGTACCACAAAAACACCAGATCAGGCCAGGTGTGGTAGTGCACACCTTTAATCCCAGCACTCCAGAGGCAGAGGCAGGCGGATCTCTGTGAGTTTGAGGGCAGCCTGGTCTACAGAGTGAGATCCAGGACATCCATGGCTGTTACACAGAGAAACGCTGTCCCTGGGAAAAAACACACACACACACACACAAACCAACAGAAAAATGAGCAACCATGGTCAAGGCTTGGAGGCCAGGTGACCCTCACTCACCAAGACCCCAGTTGCCTTGGCAGGCACCCACCCTTTCCACAGACCCAACCAAACAATCCAGGCTGAGGCTCTTGACCCTCCACCTTCCTCTTGGTCTGAGAGAGTAACCATGTTTTTTCCTCTCTTCTCCAGTGTGTGTTATGTACACTCAAGGGATGGAGAACAAGCAATGGAGGGAGGTAGGTGCCCCCCTTCCCCGCCTCAGAGTGGTCCCTCTGCAGCTACTCCACCCGTCATACCAAAGGCAGAGCAGCCTGGGCCTGTCCTCGGTAGCCCCGGCCGGAGGGAGATGTGACTGTGTGAGCTGCTTTGTGTAGCTGAGACAACAGCTTAAAGAAATAGAGCTTAATTTTGGCTGACATTTCGGAGAGTCTAGCTATGGTTGCTTGGCCCCACGCACTGGGTTCGGGAGCATGTGGTAGGGGAAGCTGTTCACCTTGTGGAAGACAGGAAGCAGAGGATGGAGGAAATGCCCCGGAAGGATAGAGCACCCAGGGACATGGTCTCACTAACTCCCTACTCCATCCCCACCGCCTAATCATTCCATAGAAAATCTGATTTGCAGGGGATTAAAGTACTCATTAACAAGGAAAAAAATGCATTCATTAGATCAGAGCCGTCATGATCTAACTAATAATCTCTGGAAACGCCCTCCCACATGTATATAGAAATGAGTTTTAAGCCATTTGTGGTGGTGCACGCCTTTAATCCCAGCATGCGGGAGACAGAGGCAGGAGGATCTCTGTGAGTTTGAGTCCAGCCTGGTCTACAGAGTAAGTTTCAGGACAGCCAGAGCTACACAGACTAAAGAGGAGGAAGAGGAGGAGGAGGAGGAGGAGGAAATGTGCTCTGCTAATCACCTACATGTTTCTCAATCCAGTTAAGCTGACAGTGTTAATAACTGAAAATCTACCCCTAACCCCCAAAAGGCTCACATCGGTCTCATAATACAAAATACATTTAGTTCATTCTTCATGGTCTCCATATTCTTAACAGTCCCTTCAGGAGACTCAAGGCAACTCTTAGCTGTAAACTTGGGGGGGGGGGAGGGGGCGCGGGCGGGGACACACAAGCTACACATTTCCAAGATACTGTGGCCCCGAGTACACGTTTCCATTTCAATATGGAGGAATGGGAGAACAACAGAAAAGGACCGGACCGAAGCAAGACCACCAGAGCCACCCAGCAGGGCAAACAGATCCTGTAGCTCCCTCCGTGCCTGTGAATACACTGGGCTCGTGATGTGCACCCTAACACTACACCCTTCCGGTCCACAGCTCCAACCGTGCTTTTCTGGCCATTCTACGCTTTTCAGGTCTGTCTGCTTCTTGCTTCTAGTCCCCACTGTAAGTTTGGCTAAAAGCAGCCAGCCGTGTCCATGCCAGAGTCTGGAGGCAGTGCTGTTCTGATGTCTCCTCCATCAGACTAGCGAGTCCATTACTTCTAAACCCAGCTGTAGCAGGCTTTCTTTTAGGCCACCAACCAGCTCCCAAATCACGACACGGAGACTTAATAGTTTTGAATGCTTGGCCTAGCTTAGGCCCGTTTCTGGCTAGCCTGTTCCTCTTTGTCTACCTTTTGCCTTAGGTTTTTTTTGTTTTGTTTTGTTTTGAACTTTTCTTTCCTTCTGTATATCTTCCTTTCACTGCTTCTCCTGTCTGTCTTTCTGTCTGGCGTCCACCTGGCTTCTGGCCCCTGGAGTGTCCCTCTCTTCCCCCCTCATTCTCTCCTCTTGGTCCCACCCTCTTCCTAGATTTCTCCTATTTATTCTCTCTGCCTGTCAGCCGGTCCGCCTACCTTTCTTGCCTAGCTATGATCAGCTCCTTATTAGACCAATCAGATACCTTAGGCAGGCAAGGTGAAACAAATGTAACACACCTTTACATAACTAAACACACATCCTTACATCATTAAACAAATGCCGCATAAACAAATGTAACACACCTTCACATAAAGTAACATTCTGTAGCATAAACAAATGTAAAACATCTACACAGAGAAACTCTGTCTCAAAAAAAAAAAAAAAAAACCTTTTGAAAACAATCTAGCCCCGAAGGGCGTGCCCTGCAGTGACCTCTTCCTCCAGCCAGGACCCACACATTCCACAGTTCTACCTCCTATTAGTACTCTATTAAAGTTTGAATCCATCAGTGGATTAAACCATTTAATTACCCCTCTAGAAATACCTCACAGGCACCCAGGGCTGTACTTCTCTGCTCTCCTAGGCTCCTCTTAATCCAACCAAGATGACAAAATTGGTCATCACATTGGTCCTGTTCTCAAGGACCCCCAGTGTGAGGAGACATAACCTGTCTTCAGGGACACCCCAGACACAAAGGGAAGATTCCAGGCTCACATTGCTCCCCTTGGGGTCTGGTGCAGGGCTCCCTTGTTAACCCTGTGCCTCCCCAGCAGACTCCCATGTTTCTGGCTAATGTGAGCATAGCCTCAGTGCAGGGATCCCCTGCTCAGAAATCTTTCCCAGTTCTCCTCTGCCTGATCCAGATGCCTCCATCTTCTCCCACGCAGCCGCTGGAAGGGACCAGCTGAAAGCTCGTCACACTCTATCCTTTCTGTGCCCAGAGCTGTCCAGTGGCTGCAAGAAGGCCAAACTCTGGGCCTTCCAGGACCCCCACGCCCAATTGTTCTGACACCTTTACCTGGATGGCTGACCTCCCCTCCTGTTACCTGTTCCCCGAATCTCCCTACCACCCTGTCCAGCACACACGGAGCTCCTGCTTCAGGACCTTTGCATGTGCTATCCAGCCATGCTCCTTTCTTACATCCCTGTGCCCCCTCCATGATTTCTTCAGATCATCCTGACACCCATCACAATGCCTTCTCTCCTCAGCGAAGGTCTCGGTCTCCCCCATACACCTCACATACCCCCTTTTTTGTCTCCTTATCACTTTGTACCATTAACCAGACTCTGGAGTCAATGTTTACCTTATCACATGTCACGGGCAGGGGATTTCCAAGCTCTTCGCCTACTGTTCCATTTTGAGCACCCAGAGCAGTGCCCAGCACACAGGAGACACTCCATAAATGGTTGCTAATGGAAGGAACAGCTTAGGAATGCAATTTGGACCCATGCAGGAAGATAAGAAATGGCGGCTGCTGTCTTTTCCCCACGTTGGCCTCCTTGTCCCTCACTGAGCTCTCAGCGGAGAAGGATGAGCTGGGGGAACCTGATGGTGAAGCCCAGTGGCCCTCCTGACTCGTGAAAGTACAGGGCTGAAGTGAGGGGTGGAAGGAAGAGTTGTTTTCTTCTAGAGTGGGAACATGCAGTTTCTTTGGCTTGTTGCTGAAGCTGACTTCCTGTGACTGTCCAGTGAACAGGACAGGAAAGGGTTGGGTGAGGCCGCGGCCTTCGTGATCTTGGCATCTCCTCATCCCCCTCCCCATCAGCTCCTGGGAGGGAGGTATGGGGACCTCCACATAGACTGCTCGGTGTCCCCTAACATGCCCCTCAGGAAAGGTCCAGAGTGAGGCTGGAAAGAGCAGGACCCAGGCTGGGTTGCCAGACTTCGTGGAAGCAAAGGGTGGAGGGTGTGGAACTCCTTCCACTGAGGCTGCGTTGACGTGACTTCACTCTCTAAGGCTGAAACCCATCCAAGCACAAACCAGATTGCTAGGGAACCGTTTAGGCTGCTTCAGTGGACTAATTACTTGGGAGGCCTTTGGCCGGGCTTCCAGACTTGAGCACCAGGAGCACCCCCGTGGCTTGGTGATTCATTAGAGCGAGTCTGGAAGGACCTCTTCAGAAGGGCACTGCTCGGCCGACTGTTAATTACATTCTATAATTGAAAATAGTCTCCGTTAGGTCCAGGGCCTCCAATTGTTCAAGCTTCTTGGTTATACCCCTTACCTTGGCCAGACACACACATGTAGGGCAGGGCATGGACACACCTGAGCTTTGCTCGGGGTTCCAGGTCTTGGTGGAGGTGGAATCTGGATTGAATTCCACACACAGAGATGAGGATATGGCCTGCAATGGGAACCGAGATGTCAGCGGTAAAGATCCACGGTGCTTCTTTACACATGGCGCTCACCCTAGTACATCACCTGAGTTCAGGTCTCGCTGGTGGCTCGCTCTGTTAGTCAACATTTGCAGCGCATAGTGTGTGTGAGAGATGCCAGCCGCGTACCAAGAGGTAGGGAAGCGGGAAAGACGCGGGAACGGTAGAGCAGGTGTGAGTGGACGCCTGGATGCTTGCAGCATGTGGTGTGGGTGTGTGTTTCTGAAGTTCAAGGCTAGCCCCTTCTACATAGCGAGTTTCCAGGGCTACATAATAGAGAGACCCCTGTTCGGTGGCATGTGTCGTGATGTGCTTGTGGAAGTCAGAGGACAGCTTCCATCGTGTGGGTCCCGTGCCTCGAATCCTGCTTAGACTTGGGGCAGGCTCCTTTACCGGATGAGCCATCTCACTGGCCCGATGTGGATTTTTTAAAATTCTTTTAAAATTACGGTTATTTCTTCATATGTGTGTGTGGTATGTACAAAGTGGCACATGTGGAAGTCAGAGGGCTAACTATGAATTGATTCTCCCTTTCACCGTGTAGATATCAGGGATCGAACTTAGGTGGTCAGGCTTGGTGGAGGCGCCTTTATCCACTGAGCCCAGTATTTGGATGTTTTTAGACACCGTGAGACACCATGCTTGGTTGCCCCCCCCCCCCCCACTGGCGTGTGGTGAGAGTGCATAGCGGAGCAAAACCTCCCACATCTAAACACAGAGGAGGAGACTGGGGTCCCACAGGCCCCTTCCTGAAGAACCTCCAGAGACATAACCTCCCAATGGGCCCCATCTCCCGACGGTCCCACCCCCTCCAGCAGCACCGCCCTGGAGACGGATGGGCTGAGGGGGACACCAAGATTTGATCTCTAACAGTGGGCTTAAGGGGGACAGGGACAGATGGTGACTCACAAGAACGGCGGTGGTTGGAAGCTGTGACTCTTCCAGGCCAGGCTGTGTACGGGGTGGTTTCTAGGGCCCCATCGGGGACTGCTAGCCAGAAACAGGAACCTCATGGGGGGACACAGTCAACTCAGGCCACCTCACTCTTTCTGCCTGCTAGTCCATGTCCCATTTGGGGCACCGATGCCATCTGCTTGGCCCACCCACGTCCTCAGCCCCAGAGCTGTGTGGACAGAGGTGACCACAGAACCAGAGGGGCCCCGAAACGGCCCAGCACAGAGCCCAGGCAGACGGCATGCAGGGCAGGAGGCTTCGCCATGCAAGCAGCTTCCGTTGAAGGCAGCTCTTGGCTGTCAGTCTCAGGGTGGCTGGGGTCTTCAGATCCCGATGCAGGATGGGAGGGTCCCCCGGAATCAGAGGGGGTGATCTACTAATAAAGGGTGGTGAGGACTAACAGCAGAGTCATGGGGTGAGGGTAGGAGAGCGCAGCCCCAGGGCCCAACCTGGGACCCAGGCTTCTAGCTTTTTCTAGAGGAAGGAAGATGTGCTTGAACATCTGGGGGTGTCAGAGTCCTGCTTGCTGTGCTGTGTGACTCCACAGTGGGAACCCCTATACCCACCACTGCCCTCAGAAGGGGGCGGCCCTTTCCAGTAGGCAGAGGCCAGCTTGGTCACCACGGCACCCACAGTTCATTGCCCCGAGGGGACAAGCCTTCTCTTTACCAGAACATTGGATGTGAGCTGAGCCTACCGAGGCCAGAAGAGTCAAGGGTGGAGCCTCGTCTTGAACCTGCCCACCAACAGCCTGTCCTGGGAAGGAGGAGGCTGCGTTCCCGGCCCCTGCCTGTCAGCTTTTAGCCGATTGTAACCATTTGGGTCATTTTTATGCCTTCTGAGAAAGCCCCATCTCCTCAGCACCTAAATCTGTCACCACGTTTTATGAAAATTGACTCTAAGATGTAATTTTAGCCTAGGAAATCGAGCGCTATCTGCATCAAGCCCTGCCTGGGCCTCCTGCGTGTCCTCAGGTGGCCAGCGGGGCAGAGTCTCAGAATGGGTCATTTGAGAAGATGTGCATCACAGGGCCCGTGAACTTGAAAGTGGTGGGGGTGGGGTGGGGGGTCCTGTCCCCCTCTGCTCACCAGCTGGCTGTCCAAGCTGAGGTCCCCATGGAAAGGAAACGATAGGAAGCAAAGCCTCGGGTGACCTGATCACCCCCATGCCACCTGCAGGGCATGCAGCCTAGGCCACGCCCACAGCCACTCACAGCTCCCATCAGAACGCTACTCAGTGAGCCATCTCAGAGCATTAACATCTTAACACCGGCTGGAAATGGTGCTCATGGAAATACTCAGACAGATCTTCCTGGGGCTGCTAGACATGTGCCTTCACATGGCCATGCTGCCACATGGATCGCAGTGGGCACCGATTTAGTCTGTGGAAGCTGCTGTAACAAAAATGCCATAGACGGTGTCCTAATTTTGTTTCTGTTTCTGTGATAAAATACCCTGACAAAAAAGCAACTTAGAAGAGGGGAGGTGGTGGCTCACACCTTTAATTCCAGCACTCAGGAGGCAGAGGCAGGCAGATCTCTGAGTTCGAGGCCAGCCTGGTCTACAGAGCAAGTTTCTGAACAGCCAGGGCTAAACAAAGAAACCATTTTGAAAAGCCAGAGAGAGAGAGAGAGAGAGAGAGAGAGAGAGAGAGAGAAACAATCTAGGTAGGAAGGGTTGGTTTGAGCTCTCAGGTTCCAGTCCGTCACTGCAGGGAGGTCCCAGGAGCAGGCATTTCAAACAGCTAGTCATGTCCCATCCACAGTCAAGAGCAGAGAGACGTGAATGCATGCGTGCTCGGTGCCCAGCCGAGTTCTCTCCTCATTCGGTCCAGGCCCTTTGCGACAGGTGTCTTCTCCTTCCTTCGTACTGAGTCTGGAAGTGTCCGTGTCTCTCTCACCAGAGTTCCCGCAGCTCAGAGTCAGTGATGAGGTTTTTTTAACCCGACCATGTGATGTTATGTCCATCATGTGTGCCTTGCTGGAGTCCGTCTTTGAATGGGGCGATGATGTATTACAGGCTGTTTCCCCAGTCCTGAGTAAGCCACGGTCACTGTCCTGTGGGTGACGAGGGCCTGAGCGGGAGGGAATGTTGTGACTCCTCCAAAGAGACCTAGACACTCCATAATGTTGTTAAACCCATCCCATGGTTTTCATTTAGTCATGAGTCACAGCCAAATGCCTCATGAGAGGAGGCCCTGAATTTGATGTTGGAACCCTGGGATCTCAGCTCACCTCCAGTATTCTGATACCCAACTGAGCCATTTACCTTCCGGAGTCTCAGTTTACCTATCTCTAAAATGGGCTTAGGAGACCTAGGAAATGAAAAGCCATGGTCCTAGGGCTGGAGAGATGACTCAAGAGTGCGTTTTGTCCTTCGGGAGGATCCAAGGTCAATCCCCAAAACCCACAGTTGGGTGGCTCACAACAACCTATAACTCTAGCCTCAGTATATCTGACATCCTCTTCTGGTCTCCATGGGCACTGACACACATGTGTACATGACCAACACACACACCCCACACGCATGCTCCCTAGCAGCAGCGTCTCTACTCCCTTGGCCCTCACTGCGCTGGAGGAGGACACGTGAGGCTCGCTGGGTACTTGTTCCACCCAGCAATTTGGCTAGACTGTGAACTGTTCTGAGCCCAGATCCCTGCCCAGGCCACTGAGTTTCAAAGTGGGCTTTTCTGTCCCACTGCGAGCGTGTGTGGGCGGACTCCTGCCCTTCCTTCCACCTGGGGCGGCCATGATTTCTGAGTGGTATCCAAGCGCTTATCTGCAGAAGGGAGATTGTGTTTCCTGTAGCCTGGAGGTTCTAGGCCGGGTCTCCTGGTGCCCCTATGCCCTCTGTGGTGTCAGCCTCCAGCGGCCTTTTACGGCTGCGGCAGAGCTGTTGTGAGTGTGGTCCCAAAGTCAGATCCCAAACCAGCTTCCACCGGTCCACCTGGGAGAACGCGGGCGGGTCCGTGGCTCACAGGCTGTTGTGAGGATTAGATGAGTTCATTCATGGGAGGTTCTCGGCGTGCACACACAGCCGGCAGTGGGTCTTCAGCTGAGGGAGAAGCCTGGGCTCCGTCCAGAAGAGGGGACGCTGATAGCACCCTTGCCTGCATGAGAATTTGGGGTGAGCTAGAGGACAGTGGTCCCGGGCTTGCTTGTCCCCACCTATTCCACAGCCTGATGAGGCCGAGAAGGGTGGAACAGCGTGGGAGGGACTGGTTTGCTGGTGGCAGCCAAGTTCATTGGCAAATGGCTATTCCCCGAGGGAGCTGGGACCGTTTAACAGATTATGTGGAACAATGGCTAATTAGGAGCTGAGGTGATTTTTTTGGGGCAGGAAGTCTTTCATTAGAAGCAGCTTAGGATTTCACATCCTTAGCTAGGCACCTTCCCGATCCTGCTCCAGAGGTGGGAAGGCCTTGAGCCTGGGTCTCCTCATTCAGGCTGGTATCCCAATCACATTCCTCCCACCCCACCCCTGTGCCCCCCCACACCCCTGCATCCCCCCTCACTCTCACCCTGTCCTCCACACCTTGATGCCCAAACAGAACAGGATACTGTGAGGGAGGCACTGAGCCCCAGCACATCACGACTTCTTCTGTTGGGGATACTGTTCTCTGGGATCATTCCAGACTCAAAATGGTAGCAGGCCTGGAACAGAACCAGATCCTCCTGTCCCTCTCTATCCCTCCAGGTGGTCAGCTGTTGGGCACACAGCTCCCAGCCTGGGAAAGCACCCCTTCCCATTCCTACTCTCTGAGGCAGATAGGGCTCTTGGCCTCTAATTTTAATCCTGGTGAACGTGATTCATGATCGGCCAGGGCTTTCGAATCCCCAATTTGGGAGCCATCAGTACTCAACGAAAATTGCAGGGGAGCTGGATGGAGAGCAGCTTGGGATGGAGGATACAGTCTGTCAGCTCCTGGCCTCCCCCCCCAGGGGAGGGGCTCCACAGCTGGGGGGGGGAATGTATCAGAAGCTCCATCCCAGCTGCAGTTTGTGAAAGGCAAGTGCTGCCTCTTGTGTGTGTGTGTGGGGGGGGGTGATTTAGTGCTCTCCAGGCTTGCAGAGAGCCCCCCACTCCTTACCAGGGCAGGGGGCTGTGGAGACCTGCCTCTCCTCTTGACTGCTGGGTTCCCTGGCAGTGTCCCTTGGCACTCCTCACCCTCCATGGGGACCATAATAGCGTGTCTTCCTGGGGTCACCGGGGAAACTAAATGGCATCATGGTTGTGGAGAAGTGTTTGAAGACAAGAGAGGTCATAATACAAAGTCGGAGGAAGAGGAAGATTCCATGGAGAGGGAAGCCTGAGTGAGGCGGGGTTGACGCTGCTTGGGCAGGCAGCTGACCTGTCCGAGTGTTGTCGGATGTTTCTTTGGGCCACCAGTTCACATTATGAAAGTTTGGCCTTAGCTTAGGCTTGTTCCTAACTAGTTCGTATAACTTAAATTAATCCATATTTTTTAATCTACGTTCTCCCACGAGGCTTGTGACCTCATCTCAGAACTGCCCCTCCTGCTTCCTTCATGTCTGGATGGCAACTCTGCTTTTCTTCCTCCCAGAGTGCCCTCTCTGCCAGGAAGTCCCGCCCATACCTCCTGCCTAGCTATTTGGCCATTCAGCTTTTTATTACACCAATCACAGCAATACATCTTTACACAGTGTACAAATACCCCCACAACACCCAGGCCCCTGTCTGGGACCATTTCCTAATTAGTGGTGTGACCTTGACCAGAATGCCCAGTCCCCCATCTCTCTGCTTTCTCATTGGTTAATTGAAAGGATTTGGTCTATTCTAGGACCAACCTGCCAATCAACCACAGGAACGGGCAGGTGCGTGCGTGTGCGTGTGCGTGTGCGCGTGCGTGTGTGTGTGTGTGTGTGTGTGTGTGTGTGTGCTGTGCACACTGCAGTGTGCACATCATGGAGGTCAGAGGCCAACTCTGGGTGTCAGTCCTGGCCTCCCACCTTGCTTGAGACAGGGTCTGCTTTTGCTCTTTGCTGCTGTGAACGCCAGGTGAGGTGGCCCGAGGTCTTCCAGGCTTCTCCTGTCTCCACCGACTGCCGTAGGCCTCACTTACAGACGTGAGCTGCCACACCTGGCTGGATGTGGGTTCTGAGAATCCGAACTCAGGGCCTCGTGCTTGCACGCCATGCGTTTTACCCTCTAAGCCAGCTCCCCAGCCCCTATTGATTTGTGATCATATCTATTCCTTATTGATTTGGAAGCACCCTGCCTGGGTTTCCGTTCTGTCTTTATGCCCAGTAGCTGTGTGACCTCTGGAATCCCCTCAGTCTCTCTGAGCCTCCACTTACTTGTCTGTAAAACGGGATCTCAATACTACTGCCTCGTGAAGTAATTCTGGACACTAAGTCTGTACATGGAAAAAGCCTAGTGTCTAGCACACAGTAGGGCTGCACAAGCATTGTGATAAAGGTATGATCTTTGAGACAAAGTCTCATGTGGCCCAGGCTGAACTGGAACGCGTTGTGTAGCTGAAATGGACCTTGAATTCCTGATCCTCATGCATGGAAGGATCTGGGCTGGGACTGCAGACCGGCCCACCGTACCCAGCCTGCACAGTTGTCAGTACTGAGCAACTGGACACAGCCATCAGGCAGCCTTCCTGAGTAGTCCTCCACCGTCCTGCACCCTCCTCCACCGTCCTCCACCGTCCTCCACCGTCCTCCAGCCTCCTCCACCGTCCTCCACCGTCCTCCACCCTCCTCCAACGTCCTCCAGCCTCCTCCACCGTCCTCCACCATCCTCCACTGTCCTCCACTGTCCTCCACCCTCCTCTCCACCGTCCTCCACTGTCCTCCACCGTCCTCCACCGTCCTCCACCGTCCTCCACCGTCCTCCACCCTCCTCCACCCTCCTCCACCCTCCTCCACCGTCCTCCACCCACCTCCACCCTCCTCCAGCCTCCTCCAGCCTCCTCCAGCGTCCTCCACCCTCCTCCAGC
The DNA here is from genome assembly GCF_049852395.1 of Peromyscus maniculatus bairdii. Taxonomy (NCBI): domain Eukaryota; kingdom Metazoa; phylum Chordata; class Mammalia; order Rodentia; family Cricetidae; genus Peromyscus; species Peromyscus maniculatus. The sequence continues at coordinate 7,364,271 of NC_134872.1, read as the reverse complement.
GTCCTCCAGCATCCTCCACCGTCCTCCACCCTCCTCCACCGTCCTCCACCCTCCTCCACCCTCCTCCACCGTCCTCCACCGTCCTCCACCCTCCTCCACCGTCCTCCACCCTCCTCCACTCTCCTCCACCGTCCTCCACCGTCCTCCACCGTCCTCCACCGTCCTCCACCGTCCTCCACCCTCCTCCAGCCTCCTCCAGCATCCTCCACCGTCCTCCACCGTCCTCCACCGTCCTCCGCCCTCCTCCACCGTCCTCCACCCTCCTCCACCCTCCTCCACCGTCCTCCACCGTCCTCCACCCTCCTCCACCGTCCTCCACCGTCCTCCACCGTCCTCCACCCTCCTCCACCGTCCTCCACCCTCCTCCACCGTCCTCCACCCTCCTCCACCCTCCTCCACCGTCCTCCACCCACCTCCACCCTCCTCCACCCTCCTCCAGCCTCCTCCAGCGTCCTCCAGCATCCTCCACCGTCCTCCACCCTCCTCCACCGTCCTCCACCCTCCTCCACCCTCCTCCACCGTCCTGCACCGTCCTCCAGAGCCCCAGGGAACCACACCCTCTGTGCACAGTTTTAAAAACCAGCCCCCCCCCAGAAGAACCGTCCTGGCCATCCCACTGTGCTCTTCTGGCTCTTGCTCCCCATGTCCCTAGGTCGTGGGCATTTTATGGAGCATTTTGCCCAGTGCTGGGCAACATCCTTGTTGCTGCCCTGCCAGGAAGTTGAGAGGAGAAAGGAGCCCAGATTCTAGAAACCTGGGAACAGCACAGCGGGCACTTCCCAGGCTTCTGTGTGTTACCTGTCAGGCCTGTCTGTCTGTCTGTCTGTCTGTCTCTCTCTCTCTCTCTCTCTCTCTCTCTCTGTGTGTGTGTGTGTATGCACACGAGTGTGCTGGGTAGGGGGTCAGAGTGTGTTCTCTGGTGGGCTCCTGGCCTCATGCAGAGCTGGGGCACTAGAGACCAGTCGTTGTGGGGAGCCCCCGGGGAGGGGAAGGTCCTGCTTCCTTGTGAGACCCTCAGCCTGCCCCATCAGAGAAGGGGCTCTCGGGGGCCCCCCCAGCGCAGGTGGGTCCTGTGTGTGGAGGACAGGCTTCTGAGGAACGGAAACTGCAGAGGAAAGAGAACCCAGGTGATCAGACTGGAGGACAACTGGGGAGAAGGTGCAGGGTCATGGGGGACACTCACTTCCTTCAGGTGACAGGCTTGCAGTCATTTACAGAGGATGCCTAAGTCCCAGGAGTCTTCTGTAAGTCACCCATGCCTCCATAATATAGGCACACAAGAGGAAACTGAGGCAGAGAGAGGTGAAGAGACTTAGCCAGGGTCACACAGGCCCCAGACTCTGTGCTGTGAGTGGCTTCCCTGTACTGTGGCCATGGGATCTGCATTCACAGGCAGAACTGATGGCGCTCGGAGCTCCTCCATGCATGGTATCGTTCTGTTTAAGAAACCCACCCCCATCAAAACCATGGCTCTTCTCCCCAGGAGATGCGGGTGTGAACCCACAGACTCTTGCGCTCAGCTGCAGGGTCCCAGACCCACTCAGAGCCAGCAGAGGGGCCTCGGCCTCTGACACCGAGTGGACCTCCCTTCCCCACCGGCCTTTGCTCCAGCACTCATGTGGATGGGGCCAGCAGAGCCACATCCCACAAAGTTGGGGAGGCTGGTCCCTCGGTGTCCCCATGGAAGCCCTTAGATGAGACAATAGCCCGAGAACCTCTTCCAGAGGGTCATCAAAGGCGGTGCAAGCAAGGGCCACTCCTTTTTCTTTCTTTTTCTTTTCTTCTCTTTTTTGAGACGTGTACTCACTGTGTAGTCCTGGCTGTCCTGGAACTCACTCTGTAGACCAGGCTGGCCTCAGACTCACAGAGATCCACCCGTGTCTGCCTCCTGAGTGCTGGGATTAAAGGCGTGCGCCACTATGCCCAGGCCCCCATTTCTTAAAAAACTGATCACATTTACTTACTCGGGAAGGGAGTGCGTACATTGTAGGGAGCGTGTGGAGGTCACAGGACAACTTTAAGGAGTCAGTTCTCTTTTACCCCGTGGGTCCTGGGAATCCAACCCGGGTCCTCAGGCTCTGTAGCAAGTGCCTTTGCCAGCTAGCCATTTCCAGGGCCTTTGCCCATTTCTTAGGTAGCACAAACGTTACACAGTGGAGTTGAGCAGAACCGAGTGAGGATCGTGGCTGCTCTTGTAGGCCAGTGGGCTGGAGGAGACTGTGTTTGGGGGAGAGAAAACCCACGTTGGCATCCTCGCTGGAGGGAGTTCGCCTCTGACGTCGTCTTCATAAGGGGTTTCTTTCAAAGGCATGGGTGGGATTGAAGATGAGTTGTACTGGGACAAGCAGTGGGGAGCTGTCTCCAGCCCAAGCCTCTGGGGACAGTGAGGGCACTCCTGTGTGTGGGTGGATCGAGGTGGAGGCGTGCCTTGCAGGGACTGAGGAGGTGGAGGCGTGCCTTGCAGGGACTGAGAAGAGCCCTCCTAGTGCCTGTCTGCCAGTGTTTCCCGGGGTCTTCCATAGCCAGACCCACCTGGCAGCAGCCACAGGACAGCCTGCAGCCTCCCCATCAGGGCCAGGCCATTGTCCTGATGGGCCGGTCCCTTCGGGCCTCACTCGGGAATCAGTTCAGCATTAAAGGAGGCCTTGCTTGGCTGACCGGAGTTGGCACACCCTGCTCCTGCTCCGACATGTCCTGAGGACACTTGAGCATGGGGACTCATCTGTCCCCAGAAATGCCCATTCTTCTGTATGGCAGAGCTCCTGGGAACCACTTAATTCAGTCCCTGAAGAAGTTTCAAGGTTTGCCTCTCTCTGGGGGTCTCAGTGGACTGGATGATCTGCAGTTAATGCCGCTTAATTGATGTTCGTGGAGCTTAGTCATCGGAACCCTTGGGAGCGGCTTCCTTGAAAAGCTTCGCTGAGTTTGTTGCTAGGGACGAAGCCTTTCGGAGGGCAAATGTGCTCATTTCCAGTCTCCTTCTGGTGTGTGCTTTTTATTCTTTTCTCCCAGAGGTGTCCCAGTCCTGAGGTCAGGGGGCCCCCTACCCCCCTCCTGTTCGTTGCTCATCCAGCTCGGAGTGCCGGGAAGGTTCTGAAAGTCTCCTGCGTCTTTTCCATGAGCTGGTTCCCTGGCTTCCTACAGCCTTGGTTCACTGGGACCCCTGTGCTTGCCTGGGGCTTGCTTGGGGTTCAGGGTGCTCATGCTACACAAGAGTCCTCCTCCCTGGTCCTCCGAGCTCAGAGCTTAGACCAAGCAGTGGTGCAGAATAATGAACTAGAAGGATGCACAAACAATTCTGAGAAAGTGTCCCGGCTCTAGACTCCGGATGGTAAGGGGCCTGCGCCCTCCCCCCCCCCCCCCCCCCCGCGCATGCGCGCGCGCGCGCGTGCGCGCGCGCGCGCACACACACACACACACACACACACACACACCGCCCCTGCCCCCTCCCCCCCATGGTGGGATGCACACAGTAATCAGAATGCCGACAGTCTCTGGCTCATGCTTCATCTCCTCAAGGCCATTCTGCCTGGAGAACTCTGCAGTTCTCTGTGAACACACAGCACCCAGGTGGACCCCCACCCTCACGGCCATCAGTTTTTATCTTCCTTAGCAGGAATATACTTGGAGGTGGAGACCCCGGTGGCCTCTTAGATTTTTACAGTCTGGATTTCAGCACACACGCCCCTCTCTGTTATTAGCCCAACTAATGAAAGCCATAAAGCTTCCTCCGCAGGCCCCTGGCTGTTGATTTCACAGTTGTGATGTGCATATGTTAATTACATCTGAGTCCTAGAAATCCTTCAAGCCCCTCCACGTTCCAGGGGCCTTCGGAGCCCCCTCCCGTCCTGTTTCCAGGGGAACCCCATCTCCTCCTCCAGCAGTGAGCGGTCTCCAGGGAATCCCCCTTGTCGAGGCTTCAAGTGTGGCTTTTCGAAGCAGCCGCTGTCATCCTCCCTGATGGGTTAGGGGGTGTTCCGTGGGGGCTGGGTTGGGGCTGTGCTGGGAAAGGGGGTGTCTGCCAGCCCTGCTGGGAGGATGCCTCAGCCTGGAGGTGTTGAAAGAGAGCGGTAGGGCACTTCCCCGAAGGGCGTCTGGTCTTGCCAGAGAAGTCTCTAAAACCTGAGTATTTACCTGCCAGCCTCCTGCAAGGAAGCCATTAGGAGAAATATTCCTTTTGTCTGAAGACAGGAGGTTTACTTGGAAGGGGCAGGAGCACGCAGGGAATCCTCTGCAGCGGGCGCCGTCTTTGAGGTGGTTGTGGAGTTTAGAGAGACAGGCGTCCAGTTTCGCTGGCCCTGCGGTACCCCGCTGCCATCCCCGCCTGCTAGCACACAGCAGGGCCGTCCACAGTGCTTGGAAAACAAACCTCCTCGTCTGATTTCCACCAGTTCTCACGGCTCCCGCCAGTGGGGAAGAAGTAAAAAATATAATGGGCTTTGGAGTCCCTTGCTGTGTGGCCGTGGGCAGGTTACTTAACCTTGCTGATTTGTTTCTGCGCTTGTAAAACGGGTAATAACCCTCAGAATTTTTACGAGAATTAAATGAGATAGCTTAATTATCCACTCGATCTACGGAACATTCAGTAGAGGCTCTGTAAATGTTAGTTTTCTCCCTCCCTCGCGCAGTCCCCCTCCGCCTGGTTAGCGGTGTCTAGAGACCCCTCCCAGATGTACAGGTGTTTGTTTGGGCCCCACACGAGCTTCCACTTTTAATTGTCCTGGGTTGGGGCTGAGTGTGGTTTTTTGTTTGGTTGTTTTTTTTTTTAAGCACCTGTTAAAACATGATTTAAAAAAAAATCTGACTCTCACACAAAAGGAATGAGCACAGGCCAAAAATCCGTTTGGTTTGTCACACCCCACGAGACAGTAAAACTGAAAACAGCACGGTGATTCTGAAATCAGCCTATGGGTAGTTTAGGAGTGTCCACGCAGGCCAGGCCGGGCGGGAGCCGATCTTGCGCTGCGTTCCCTAAGCTCCGCTGGCTTGTCTAGGTCAGCCGGCTGTAACCAGTCGCACTGGGTAAAGAGCTCCCTTGCCTGTACCTCCCTTGCTGAGTAGCTCAGAACAGACACTGAAAGGGATGAGTGAGGTCCTGGGCTGGAGCTCTGTGTTCTGTACTGGATCTCTGGGTCCTGTGCTGGATCTCTGGGTCCTGTGCTGGAGCTCTGGGTCCTGTGCTGGAGCTCTGGGTCCTGTGCTGGAGCTCTGGGTCCTGTGCTGGAGCTCTGGGTCCTGTGCTGGAGCTCTGGGTCCTGTGCTGGAGCTCTGGGTCCCGGGCTGGAGCTCTGGGTCCTTCTATGGAGCTCTGGATCCTTCTGTGGAGCTCTGGGTCCTTCTATGGAGCTCTGGATCCTTCTGTGGAACACTGGGTCCTTCTATGGAGCTCTGGGTCCTACACGGGAGCTCTGTGTTTCGTTCTGTTCTTTATATAAGTGTTTGTGCATTATGTGTGCCTGTGAACATGTGCAGAGGCCAGAAGAGGGCATTGGATGGCCTCCTCTGTCAGTCTCCACCTATTTATTCCTTTGAGGCAGGGTCTCTCCTGGAATCTGGGGCTTCTTTTCTTAGCTAGGCTAAAGCCAGCAAACCACAGCAGATCCTCCTACCTCTGCCCTACCTTGGATCTGGGCTTTACAGGCATATTTGTTATGCCCAGCTTCTTGTTATGGGGATGCTGGGATCTGATCTCTCACCTCAGGATCGTGTAGCAAGTGCTCTTAACCACTGAGCCATCTCTCTACCCACCCTCACCTACACCCACATACACTTTTATTTTTTTAAAGACAGCCTTGTGAAGACGATAATGTGGGCCAGCCTCAGGCTTATTATGCGGTTAAAGATAGCTTTGGACTTCTGATCCCCCATTTCCACCTCCTGAGTGCTAGGATTCCAAGTGTGCACCGTCACACCCAGGCTTGGGGTGCTTTTAGTTGCTGTGACTGCACCATGTCATCGGTATCTGTTGAATGACTCTGAGTGCGATAGAGACGTCTTCAGGTATGACATTCATGATCTGCTCCTGTAGCTCACTACTAAGTGCCACGCCTGCCTATGCTAAGGTCTCAAAAGCTGGTGAGAGCCTGGGTGTGGCTCTTGGCTCCCTGGTAGAGCTCTTGCCTAGGGTGGGCAAGGCCCTGGGCTGACCCACAGCTCTGCAAAAGCAAGCAACCTCTGCGCAATACAGAGCGGGCTGGAATACGGCTGGGAATGTGCGGGAGACAGATCAGTCTCCGTCCTCTGATGGGACCTCACAGCTCCTGAGGAGGCTGAGGAGATACTACACTCATCTAGCTCCTCATTGGCTGCTCCAGTGTGTCTGCAATAAGCCAGTTGTAGTGTGGGTCTCGTCTCCTTACAATACCTGTGGGTATTATGTACTGTGTGGGTCTCATCTCCCCATAATACCTGTGGGTATTATGTACCATGTGGGTCTCATCTCCTTATAATACCTGTGGGTTTTATGTACCGTGTGGGTCTCATCTCCTCTTAATACCTGTGGCACCATATGGCCTAGAACTCACAAGCCTGGCTTGTGCCTTCAGGCAGGTCAGCAAGTCTTGGCTGGGTGGTCCTAGACAAATGACTTGGCTTCTCTGGGCTTCCACATTCTCATCTCTAAGATGGGGAAGCCTGCCCCAAGGCCTTTCCATAGGACTAGGGCACAGAATGTTCAGAGGGGTCCTCAGGGGACCTATGTGTGCTCACGGTCCTGTCGGGTAGAGAGAAACTCCATGAGTAATTTCCAGGCAATGCATGGGGATGGTGACTGGGGAGCCGTGCCCTCAAGCCTCAGGAATCAGCCTATGTGGAGGAGCCAATAGGAAATGAGAAAGCATGAGGCTTGCAGAGGAGGCGGGGCCAGGAGAAGGTGGGGGGTGCGAAGCTGGGATTGGCAGGGCCACGATGGGAAGGCCCTGAATCTCCAGTAGCTGCTCGCTGTATGAAAGTGAGCAAGCGAGACAGAGCAGAAGGCACCTCCAAGATGGAAGCCCTGTGGTTGATAGCACAGTCTCTTGAAGGACATCTTGTAATTTGTGTACCTTCTGCCTATCAGAAGGGTGTCGTTAAGCACACACCTGTAATCCCAGCATTTAGGGCAGAGGCAGGTGTCAGGAATCCAATGCCATTCCGGCTACACAGCGACTCTGAGACTAGCCCAGGCTACACCCTGAGCCCCTGTCTCAAAAGAAGAAACAGGAATGTGTGTTGGGTCCAGCCCACACTCCAAGGGTGGCAGTAGAGGGAGGTGGATCCTCTAGGGGGCTGCCTCCCACCTCGGAGTCTCGTGTGACAGGAGCTCAAGGTGGATCATCAGCTACTTAGAGAATGGGAGGCTAACCTGGGGTACATGAAACCATGTCACACACACACACTGAAAACGTATATATACCCCTAATTGTGACATCAGAGACGACAGTGGTGATAGGGTTGGGTGGCTCAGAGAAGTAAACCTTTGGGGTGGATTATCTAGAAGGTTCCCAGGAGGAGGAGGTGTCAACACTGGGCCTTGAGGGATGGGAGGACCTGTGTGCTAGTTTTATGTCAACTTGACACAAGATATTGTAGTCAGAGAAGAAGGAGCCTCAGTTGAGAAAATGCTCCCATAAGATCCAACTGCAGGCAAGCATGTAGAGCATTTTCTTAATTAGTGATTGATGGGGAAGGGCCCAGCCCATGGTGGGTGGTGCCATCCATCAGCTGGTGGTCCTGGGTTCTATAAGAAAGCAGGCTGGGAGCTGGGTGATGGTGGTGCACACCTTTAATCGCAGCACTCAGGAGGCAGAGGCAGGTGAATCTCTGAGTTTGAGGTCAGCCTGGTCTACAGAGCAAGATCCAGTACAGCCAAGGTTACACAGAGAAGCCCTGTCTCAAACAAACAGACAAACAAACAGCAGGTTGAGCAAGCCATGGGGAGCAAGCCAGTCAGCAGCACCCCTCCATGGCCTCTGCATCAGCTCCTGCCTCCAGGATCCTGCCCTGCTTGAGTTCCTGTCCTTACTTCCTTCCACCATGATGTGGAAGTGTGAGCTGAAAACATCCTTTCCTCCTCAAGCTGTTTTGGTTGTGGGTTTCATCCCAGCAATAGTCACCCTCACTAGGACAGCCTGCCTGGTGGTGAAGGGAGTCCAGGCAAAGGGTACAGCCTGGGCTAAGGGCAGAGCACATAGGGCCCCTCAGGTGTGACCCCACCTACCCTCCAAGAGCTTCCTGGAGCTCATACCTGGGGAGGAAGGAGGGGGTGTGGAGAGGGGTATCCCTGCTTGCAGGAAGCAGCACCCAGAGAGAGCCTGCAGGCCAGTGCCCAGGGACTGGGGCCACACTGTCCCCCTCAGTCACAGCAGCCCCTTCTCTTGCAGTTTGGACGCACCGAGGTCATCGATAACACGCTCAACCCAGACTTTGTGCGCAAGTTCATTGTGGATTACTTCTTTGAGGAGAAGCAGAACCTCCGTTTTGACCTGTGAGTGGAAGGTGGGGGCTCACGCGGGAGTGGCAAGGGACAGGGGATGAGGTCTGTGGGACTCGGGCCTGGGGTGACGGGGTAGAGGTGGAGAAGCAGGGAATATTCTGGGAGCTCAGGAAGATAAAAGTGACAGGCAAAATCTACCTCCTGTCTTACTAGGGTGTGGAAAAGGAGGTGCCAGATCTTATCCAGAATGTTATCATTTAAGGGGGGGGCCGGGGGGGTGAGGCGCCTGACTCTGGGGGGCATCCATGGATGGGGTTTAGGCCTCCACCTATGTGACTTTTGCTCCCAGGTATCCAAGGTACCTGGTAGGTGGCCTCTCCCTACATTGGGGGGTGCATCTAGTCTCCTGTCTGCAGAGGTCAGGGGACAAGAAGGGCTCTGGTGTCTGTGTGTCCACCAGAAAGAGGGGCAGGGCCATCAGGAGGGCTTTCCCTCTTGGTGACCAGGCAGGGAGTTTGTGTTATTTCCAGGGGCTGTGAGGGCAAAGGGCAGTGTCCCGGAGAAGAATCGATAGAGAGGGAAAGGAAGGGGCTGGAGCCTGGAGGAATCTGGAAAAACTTTGGGGTGGGGCTGGGGGAGGCGGAAACTTGGGAGTTATCATGGGAAGGATGGAAGGGCTGAGAAGTGTGAACAAACATGGCCCGTGACAGGACAGAGAAGTTTGGTGACAGTCTGGAGAGGCAAGGTGCTCCAGACAGTGGATGGTGACCCCTGGCCCTCAGCAGGGGCCCGCGTCGGAGCCTAGAGCAGGGGAGGCTGATGGAGGAAATGTGGCAAGCAGGACCCTGGGAGAGGAGGCAGTGGCCCAGCTGGCTCCAGGAGAAGGGACCAGCTCAGCCGGCCTGCAGCCCACACCGGGTAGCCATGCCTCCCCTTCTTAGGAGTGACCCAGTGCGGGGAAGGAGAGGGTGTAAGTACAGAGCTGCCGGGCAGGCCACACTGACGCCAACTGGGAGTGATGAGTAGGGTGACTCAGCCACCTGTGATCCAGCCGGGATCCAGGGTCCACTTGTGCCGTTTTCCATCCTTAATGAGATAGAACACTTGCGCAGGGAAATGAGTAACTCTTTAAAAAAAAAGAATTATATTTGTTCGTGTGAGTATATGTGTGTGCCGTGGCAGAGTGTCGAGGCCCAAGGACAGCTTGTGAGAGTTGGCCTTCCTTCGGGTGGGTCTGCGTAAATCCTGAGAGACCCATAGGACTATTCTTCAGCCTGAGATCTTCCCCGAGATCGGGACAGGAGGAGCCTCCAAGACTCCCAGTGCTTACAGAGTACACTTGACAGCCAGGCAGGGTTAGGTGGGATGTCCCCTGTCTGCCATTACCATTTCTCTGTGTTCCCTGTAGATACGACGTCGACTCCAAGAGCCCGGATTTATCTAAACACGTGAGTTCCGCCCGTGACTGCCCAGCAAGCCCAGGCTATCTCTTGAATGCCATATTCTGGCTGGGCCCTGGGCTTCCCTCGGAGAGCGAGCATGTATCTAAGGCTGCATGTTGTCACTTCAGTGGGGGTGGTGGTGGCTGTGAACGTGGTGGCTGACGCTGGTCTCTTCTGCCCCTGGGTCTACAGGACTTCCTGGGCCAGGCCTTCTGTACCCTTGGAGAGATCGTAGGGTCCTCTGGGAGCCGCCTGGAGAAGCCTCTCACGTAAGTGTAGGAGGGGTCCAGCCTGTTGGGGCGGCTCCCCCTGTGATGAGCCATCTTCTGCCCATCCTGTTGAGAGCCTGCTGGTGTCAGGGCATCAGACAGCCAGGGCTTTCAGAGAGGGATCCCAGGCCCTGCTCACGCTCTTATACCTTCTCACCCAGCTCATTTGCAGGGATCCAGGCTGAGTTATTAGAGCTTGTAATCCTGCTGGGAGGGGCGGTGACTGAGAACTGGCTAGTCAGTTTGCAACCCTGCCTCTCTAATTGTGTGAGGCAGAGACCAGAGAACACCTGGGAAAGTGATACGCTTCAGGCCACTCAGCCAGCAAGAGGGAAAGCCGGAGTCGGAACCTGGCCTTGATTTGCACAGCACATCCCTCAGCTTATTCGCTGTGTGTAGGTGTGTGGGTGTGTGGGTGTGTAGGTGTAGACCTGAGCTAAGAACAGGCTGGAGCTGGGGGGTGGGGTGGGGGGCGCTTCTCACCTTCCCAGCTCTGATAGTCTGCAGAACTGGACAGAACTCTTAGGGAGGGCTGTCACTCGGCTGTCACTCTGAGCGGACTCTGGGATGGAGTCTCCAGGATTCCCACTGTGCAGCTGGGGATGGCTCATTATTATTCCTGAGGAAGCCCTAGGGATAGGGCCCAGGCAAGGGCAGGCAGGAGACAGGGGGTTCAGACTAAGCTGAGCGTGTACCCCTCACTTGCTTCTGCCTGGTTTCTGTCCTCACACTGTGGTTCATAACTGTAGTGTGTGTCTGCATAAGTGTGTGTGTGTGTCTATGTATATAAGTATGTGTATGTGAGTGTGTATGCATCTGGGTGAGTGTATGTGTGTAGTGTATGTGTGTGTGTGTGTGTGTGTGTGTGTGTGTCTATGTGTATGTGTATGTGAGTGTGTATGCATCTGGGTGAGTGTATGTCTGTAGTGTGTGTGTGTGTGTGTCTATGTGTATAAGTATGTGTATGTGAGTGTGTATGCATCTGGGTGAGTGTGTGTGTGTAGTGTGTGTGTGTGTGTGTGTGTGTCTATGTGTATGTGTATGTGAGTGTGTATGCATCTGGGTGAGTGTATGTCTGTAGTGTGTGTGTGTGTGTGTGTGTGTGTGTGTCTATGTGTATAAGTATGTGTATGTGAGTGTGTATGCATCTGGGTGAGTGTGTGTGTGTAGTGTGTGTGTGTGTGTGTAGTGTGTGTGTGTGTGTGTGTATGTCTGTAGTGTGTGTGTGTGTGTGTGTGTGCGTGTGTGTGTGTGTGTGTGTGTGTGTGTAGTGTGTGTGTGTGTGTGTGTGTGTGTAGGGAGTAGACTCCCCTAGACCCTTGCCTGTAACTCCTCAGTAACTACATGGTAGCACCAGGACCCCAAGAATGGTTTCTTTTTCCCTTCAAAAGTCCCATCTCTGGGTTTCCAAAACATAATAATAACAACTATCATTTACTGAGATCACTTATTGAAAAACTCAGGTTTGGAGGTTGTGGAGCTTAAAGAATTGGGGGCATTTTTCAAAAAAAAAAATGACACAAGAAGATGGGGAGACAGCTCCGTGGGAAAAGCATTCAAGCATGAAGAGTAGATCCCAGCACCCAGGCTTGGCAGCCCGTGACCCCAGCCTTGGGAGGCACAGACAGCGTTCTTGGCCGGCCGGCTGAATTGCAAAGCTCCGGGCTCAACTGTGAGCTGCTGCCTTGGTTTATAAGGTGGAAAATGATGGAGGAAAGATTAGCCTGTGAACACACATATCCACATGCACGCACGCACAAATGCACACACACACACACACACACACGTCCACACACATCCACATCCACACATCCACATGTGTACACACACACACACACACACACACACATACATACACACACACACACACACACGCACACACACACACACACGCACACACGCACATAGGATACAAATTCACATTTGCTAGACAGTCCCCAACATATCTTTAACTGATTCTTTAAGAACAACAGCAGGGAGTGGCCTGAGACGGCTCAGCAGTGAAGAGCACTCGCTGCTCTTGCTGAGGACCTGACCCACATCAGGCAGGTCACAGTTACCTGTCACTCCAGCTCCAGGGGATCCAAAGTCCTCTTCCAGATTCCAGGCACCTGCATGCATACACATAGGCACACATACATGTAAACAAAAAGAAGACAAATCTTAAAAAAAAACGAGTTTAGATCTCATGTGTCCTCGGAGGCTTGAGAGTAGCAGAGATGTACAAAGCCGTCCCTTTTTCTTCCATTCATTTAGGTTTTTCACAAAAACAGCAAAGTTTTAATTTAGAATTTTAGGGGGTTTTTGGTGGTTGTTTTTTAGGTTTTGCGTGTGGGTCTTTTGTTTTTTGTTTTTTTTTTTGAGACAGGATCTTTCTGTGTAGCACTAGCTGGCCTGGAACTCACTATGTAGACAAGGATGAATTATAAATTTAAAGAGGCCCCCAAATTTTATCAGTTCACAAGACTGGAAAGATGACTCACGAGTTAGCAGCTAAGAGCACTGACTGGTCTTCCAAAGGACCTGGGTTCAATTCCCAGCACCCACATGGCAGCTCACAACTGTCTGTAACTCCGGTTCCAGAGGATATGGTACCATCACACAGACATACATGCAGGCAAGACACCAATGTACATAAAAATAAATCTTGAAAAATTAAAAGAATACACACTGTAGCCGGGTGTGTGGTGCACAACTTTATCCCGGCACCCACATCAGGTGACTTACAATCATCTGCAACTCCAGCTCCAAGGGACTGGATACCTCTGGTCTCACGTGCACACACCCACATGCAGACGCGCGCACACCACACACACACACACACACACACACACACACACACACACACGGGTTAAAAATAGTAAAAGCAAATTTAAAAAGGAAAGAAAGAAAAGTGGGATTTTCCCAGAAGTCACAATTAGCTCTAGTTCAGTAGCGGTGTGCAGGTCATTTCCTTCAAATTTACATATTTTAAATTTATTTTGATTTACTCTTTAACGGTCTCACATATGCGTACAGTGCATTTTGATCCTCTTCATTCCCAATTGCGCTCTCTCTCATCACCTTCCTACTCCCTCTGGCTGAGAAGCCCGGGAGTATGTCTCCTACACTTCCAGGCTCCCACCCAGGTCCAAGCCTAACCAGTTACAGGTGCATTTCCTGCTTGCCGTCACCTGTCCACCTTGGGGCGGGGATGGAGGGATCCTTCCCACAGAAGATGAGCCCAAGGACGAGCGAGATCTGAAGTGGAGAGTCACGGGGATGCTGTGGAGGAGGCGGGTCCTTTCCCCAGAAGGTCCTGTGTATCTAAGTTTAGCCGTTCATGACTAAACCCCACAAGCAGCTCCTGTTGACTGGGCGTCTATTCTGGGACAGATGTGAGGGTCAGTGTTTTGCTAGTGAAATCTATGCAGGAAGCCCTCAGTGTTCATGGGGCTCCACATACATGTACTCTGGTAACTAAATACTTTAAAAAAGGCTGCATGTTCCTGAATGTGTGCTGACGTTTTCCTGGCCACTATTCCCTAGACAACACAGTATGGCAAGCCTAGGTTGAGCATCATACCTGGCTGAGGCATCATAAATCACCTAAGGATGGCTTCAGATATAGGAGATGCCAGGCATGGTGGTGCATACATGGAACCCAGCCCTTGGGAAGTGAAGGAGGAGGAGTTCAAGGCCATCCTCAACTACATAAGTCGAAGGCTAGCCTCAGCTACCTGTTTATAAATAAATAGTAAAATAAAATGTGGGAGAGTGCATGCGGCTCTTATTCAAACACTGTTGTGCCCTTGTAAGAGATTAGTGCATCCAGAGGCCCTGTCGTCCCAGAGGGGGCCAGGAACCAGTTCCTTGTGCCTACGAAGTGTGGTTGGTTTTGTTGCGTCTGTGTGTGTGTGTGTGTGTGTGTGTGTGTGTGTGTGTGTGTGTGTGTGTGTGTGTTGAGATAGAGTCTCACTACAGGGCAGTCTCAAACTCAGGACCCTTCTGCCTGGGCCCAGTGAATCCTGGGATTGCACTCATGTACTGCCACACTCGTTTCCTCTGAGTTTTGGTCAGGACCCAGGGTCTTCATCTACAGCCCATGAAAGCCTCAAACAGATCCTTCTGCCTCAACCTCCCAAATGCTAGACCTGTGGGCATGTGCCACCCCGTCCTGTCCAAGGTGCCCACCGAGTTCATTTCTGCTAAAGCCTGTCTCTCTGGCTTCGGCTGATTGTAGATTTTCTTCTGTCTTGGTGGAGTCACCCTTCTGTGTGTGTCCGGTCAGTCCAACGCTACCCATATGACCTCAGTTCCTTAATCGACTCTTTTCTCTTAAAGTTTATTTTTAATTATTTATTTTTATTTCATGTGCATTGTATTTTTGCCTGCATGTATGTCTTTATGAGGGTGTCAGATCCCCTGGAACTGGAGTTACAGACAGTTGTGAGATGCCATGTGGGTGCTGGGAATTGAACCTGGGTCCTCTGGAAGAGCAGTCGGTACTCTTAACCACTGAGTCACCTCCCCAGCCCCCTTTTTTCTTAAAGTTTTTTTTTTAAAATTATTATTATTATTTTTTTTAAAGATTTATTTTATTTATTATGTATACAGTATTCTGCCTACATGTGTCCTTGCAGGCCAGAAGAGGGCACCAGGTCTCATTACAAGTGGTTGTGAGCCACCATGTGGTTGCTGGGAATTGAACTCAGGACCTCTGGAAGAGCAGTCGGTGCTCTTAACCATTGAGCCATCTCTCCAGACCCCCAAATTTATTTTTATTTAAGTGTGTGTATCTGTATTTGTGTGTGGGTGGGTGCGTTTGAGTGCAGATTCCCCTGGAGTTCAGAAGAGGGTGTCAAGTTCCCAGACCTGACTGGGGGCCTCCTGATGTGGGCGCTGGGAACCAAACTTGGTTCCTAGCTCTTAACCGCTGAGTCATTTCTCCAGCCCCTTTAAAGGTCCTGTCTCCAAATATAGTCACATGGGGTGCTGGATTTGGGCCTCTGGCATGCGAACGGGGAGGAACTGTTAAGCCACCGAGGCCCAGAGATGTGACTCGGCCAGTCTCCCCCTGCAGCAGGTGTCTGGGTCTCCACCTCAGGGTTGCTGAGTCGGCCTGAGGCATGTTTGTGATATGCAGCCCGGGGGCTGCTGGGGCTGCTGGTCTGGAGCCCCACTCTGAACACCTCGGGGGTAGCATGATTTAGGGCTTCACCCTAAGGTCTGGGAAATGTTCCCTCTGTGGCCTGGGCTCTTGGTCCTGTTTTAATGACTTCCAGGGCAGAAACTTGGGTCCAGGCATCCTCAGGCCAAGTGTTCTGGCCTCTGGAGACGGGGGTCGTGGCTCATGCTTGGCTTTCTCTTCCTGTCCCCACAGGATAGGCGCATTCAGCCTCAACTCCCGGACAGGCAAGCCGATGCCGGCTGTGTCTAACGGGTAGGTCAGCGGGCGGCTCTGCCCCTCAGGCCCTTCCGCACGGGTAGGAAGACAAAGGGTCTTGGGTCCCCACATCAGGTCTCAGGCACCAAGATGGCAGCCTGCCCTCCTCTGTGCAGGCCCAGCGGGAGCCTGCCGAGCCCTGGTGGCTCTTGGGGCTTTGGGGAGTAGGGAGGGGCTGGGTCCTCTCAGTTCCCTCTTTCCCAGCTCGGCCCCCTTCTCTTTCTCCTCCCTTTTCCTCATCTAATACCCCCCTCTTGGCTCTCCCTCCTTCACGGTTTCTGTTTAAATATCAGCTTTCTCCTGTCTATGGAGTTGATTTGGCTCAAACACTCCCCCCCCCAGACACACACAGATACACACACACAAACACACACACACACACACACACACACACACACACACACACACACACACACACACACACGCTGCTTCCGTAGCTCACCGGCTACAGAGGGCTATCCACTTCCCCAGCTCCCACCCCGACTTTGTGCTTTTGGCTGACCTCATAAAAAACGTGGCCAACACAGACCCTGCGTGGTCTTCCCTCTCCTCTCCTGAAGAGCCCCCCTCCTGCCTTCTTTCCCATAACCAGGTGGGCCTAAGGGCCTTTGGGGCTGAGTAAGGGGGTCCCACCCAGCCTCCTGCAGATGAGGAAAGAGGCTGAAGGAGCCACGTGTGGACCCCCCCTCACAGCTCAGGACCGGTGTGGCTGCTGGTTTATGGGGAGAGGGGATACCAGCGAGCTGAGGGGGGAGCACAAGCAGACGTAAGAGAGGGATAAAGTCCAGAGGGAGAGAGGTGGGAAGAGGAAGGCCAGGCTGGTGGGAGCAGGTTGAGGCAAGAGAGGAGGATAAAGCGAGATCAGAAATAGAAGGTGGAGTCCACGGCAGAGCAACAGATGGAGAGCCAGGGGCGGAGGAGGCCGCTGCTGAGGACTCTGTCTGGTCTCCACCAGGCCAGGGTGTGGGGCCAAGTCACAGCACTGCCACCTGCCTGGGGCAGGTGTGGTCCCGATTCTGCTCCTCCATTGTGGAGAAACCTAGAGTGTGTCTTCAGCCCCAAGGAGGCTCCTCTGCTCCCAAGGCTGGTGCTGGGGGAAGCTCATCAGTGCATCTCAAGGGTTCCACGTACAGCGCGCTGCCGATCTGAGCCGGGCAGGAGGTGGGGTCTGGATTTCACAGCGCCCCACTATAGTGCAGCAAGAGTGCAGGGAGGGAAACTGTGTCATCTAGAACCTTCTCTGCGCCAGGCACTGTGTGCGCATGTCAGGAAAACAGTCCACGTCACTCTCATGTATGTGCAGGGGCAGAACCCTGGTCACAGCTGCTCCACAGCCTCACATATGACTCTTCCCCCTCAGTGACCCTATGATCCCCCTGTCTTAGTCTCAAACCTTAGAATGGCATGAGCTGGTTCTTGGGGCATGCGCGCCCCAGCCCCCACAGACAAGAGGAGTGGAGTATCCTGAGCAGATCCCCTCTCTTTGACTTGCCTTTCTGGAGGGACTTCTCTGCTGTAGATGGTCCCTTCTGGTCCTGCCTGGCCCCTCATCAAGTGGGGTATCTTTTGGCCCCAGAAGACCCCAGCCAAGGAATTCAAATGGAGGTAGCTGCAGGCAAGAGCCATGGAGAGAACCCCCTCCCCAAGACCCTAGCCCACCCTCAGCTGCTCCTCACTAGTGACTGGCTCAGAGCTGGAACCCCAGGGGACCCTGGGTAGCCGGGTACAGGGTGGCTAGCCCACAAGGTCTTTTGCCCACAGAAGTGGTCTTTGGATGGAAAGCCTCAGATCCACTGGTCCGGAAGCTTCCGGGTGAGTCTGGGTGCTGTTGCCAAGACCTCCCTGGTGGGCCTTGGGAGCAGGGGGCGGGCCACCCAGGCTGAGGGCCTAGCCCCAGCACACAACGCCCACTCAGCCACACTGCCCAGGCACTTCTGGGGACTTTCTCAGGGGTGTTGGGGGTAGAGGCCTGGATGGCACGGACCGGGCGTGGGAACGGCTGACCCAGGAGTGTCGGGTTGGTCTGTCCCTGTCTGGCTTCTCATTTTGGTCTCCTCTTCCTCAGTGGTGTCCCAGGGAAGAAGTGTGGCTCCATCATCCTGTCTGCAGAGGAGCTGAGCAACTGTAGGGTGAGTAGCAGCGGGTACTTCTCCGTGGCCCAGGATTTCCCGTCCCTGGAGGGAGCCCCGGTAGACAGGGCTCCTTGTGACCTGGCTGGCGTGACACTGTGACACCAGAGCTAGAAGGTTCCATCCTTACGGCTGAGCAGGGTGAGACCCAAGGCAGGAAGGACCAGGCTGCACCCCAGAGCCAGGCTCCTTCCAGGCCCTATCCCGTGGCCCTCGGCCCAGACTGCCCTCAACCCAGCACTGATGACCGAAGCCTTTCCGGCCTTGGGCACTTGACATTCGGTTGTCCCTTTTCACTTTGTCTCTGGCATCGGATGACACCCCCCCTGGGGAACAGAGGGAGAAAATGTATATGTGTGTGTGGGTATAAGTGTGAGTGCGTGTGCATGGGTGGACGTGAGTGTGGGCAGGTATGAAAACGAAAGGGTGGGTGTGGCTGCTGGGAAGCCAAGAGTCTGCTGTTCCCGGCAGCCTTTGGTTCTGACGCTTCGGTAGGATTGTGGAGATGCCGGTAATGGGGGTGGCTTACCACCGAGAAAGGGGTCAGGGCTCTGAGGGCGGATAATAAGGGGACGTGAGGTCATGATTTGTCGGGCAATGAGCGCTGCTCCGTTGGCTTTGGGTTGCTGTGATAAACGCCACAACCAGATGTGGCTTGGAGAGGAAAGGGTTGATTTCACTTCATAACCCCAGGTAATAGTTCATTGTTGTGGGTCGTCAGGGCAGGAGCTGGAGGCAAGAGCTTGAAGCCAGCTGCTCACTGGCTTGCTCTCAGGAGCATGACCAACTAACTAGCTTTCTTAGACAGCCCAGACTCACCTGCCTAGGTACGGCACCGCCCACAGTGGGCGGGGCCCTCCTACATCCATGAAGCATCCAGAAAATGCCTCAGAGCTGACGAGATGGCTCAGGGGCTGAAAGTGTGTTGTTCTTGCATTCGACCTGAGTTCAGTTCCCAGCGACAACAACGTCACGTGGCTCACAAATGCCTGTAACCCCAGCTCCAAGGCGACCAAACGCGTCTGGCCTTCACAGCACCCACATTCATGTGCACACACCCATTATACATACTTAAATATAATAAAATGAAATCTGAGAGAAAATGCCTCCCAGAATGACCGTGGACCAGCCTGATGGCGGGAAACCCTTTAGCTGAGGTTCCCGCCTCCCTGGGGACTCCAGGTGTGTGTAAAGTTGACGGTTGAAGCTGGTGATGACAGGACACACTAGTGCTAAGACCTAAGATGAGAGTCTTGCTTGTGCACGGGGGGTCAGGGGGAGGACTTGAGTGAGATTCCCGTTTCACCCAAGACTACGGCTTCTCTCTGAAACAAGAGGAAGCAGGCCTTGGCTCTATTCCAGGTCAGGCTGGCTGTAAGATCAGGACTCTGCCCCCAGGCCACCTAAACCAGGCCTCCCTGAGGTCAGTGAGGAACCCCTCATGAGGCAGAAGGGGTTGTGGGGGGCCTGGGTATCTGGGGACAGGGCTCCCCTGGAGCTATAGGAAAGAGAAGGAAAAACAAGACTTCCCGACCTGCCTGGATCAGAGCGACATTTCACCAGGATCCACCGGTTTAGAAAGCGTGACAGAACAAGTGTGATGTCATACATTCATTCCTTTTAGAATGATAATAGTGGGACCAATCCCAGCATTCAGGAGGCAGGAGCAGACTGATCTCTGTGAGTTCGAGGCCTGGTTTCCATAACAAGTTCCAGGACAGCCAGGGATACATAGAGAGACCCCATCTTAAAAAAAACAATCAAAAAAAGAATCAATATGGGGAACTGGAGAGATGGCAGAGTGGTTGAGAACACTGGCTGTGGGGCTGGAGAGATGGCTCAGTGGTTAAGAGCTCTGCCTCTTCTTCCTGAGGACCTGGGTTCAATTCCCAGCACCCACATGGTGACTCACAATTGTCTGTAACTCCTGTTCCAGGAGATCAACACCCTCTTCAGGCATGCACATGATGTACAGACACAAATGCAGCAACTCTTATATACATAGAACAAAACACACATATGTATATGTGTGTGTATATATGTATGTGTGTGTATATACATTAAAGAATCAACGTAGGTCAACGTAGGGTCTTCCCTTCTTAGTAAGTCTAAAGCCCTGGTTTTCATCCCCATATCAAATGAGCCAAGTGTGGAGGTGTAAGCCTATAATCCCAGCTCCCAGGAGGATCAGAAGTTCACGGTCACCCTCAGCTATATCGTGAGTATGAGGCAGGCAGAGCCACGGGAGACTGTTCCGTTAGAGTGTGTGTTGACGTTGAACAACATTTTCAAGGCACGGATGTTCTAGGTGGGAAGAGGGGCTTTGTAAACCTCTTGAACGTCTGGGGTCCTAGAAGATACCAGAAGGGGCTGAGGTATGTCTCAGCTTCAGAGTGCTTGCCCAACAGGCAGAAGGCCTCCCCTCGAATGCATGGGGTGGGGGAGACCACGGGATGGTCCCGTCTGTGTAGGTAGTGTGCTGTTCACATGGCCTGTGTGACGTTAGGCCACACGAAGGGTTCATAGATGTGGACTTGTTTATTTGTTCTCTTGTGTAGCATGAGGCTTCTAACACTCGGTAGTCAAGGTCCTCGGTTTCTATGAGGAGACTGAAGCGTGGAGAGATGAAGCCCAGGCAGGGCCACACGGTCACCAGTAGAAGTGATTTGGACCCAGGCATCCCGTTCCGGAGCCCAGACTTTAGTCATAACCTTGTCCTTGGGGGCTTCTGTGTGGAAGCAGAATTGGCTGTAGAGAGGTGACCAGAGGGATGCCACAGCTGCTTTCCTGGTGGTGGCGGCCCTCCCTGTCTGTTCAGCTACCTGAGTGGAGAGCAGGACACTGGGAATCAGGCTCGTCCAACCTGGACACCCGGGGCAGGGCTGCCTTCGGTCGTTGTGCCCTGAGGATCTGAGAAGAACCAAGGAAGCCCAGCAGAGCACTTCGTGAAGACAGACACTGTGTCTGCTGAGGGCCTGGCTGCTCCGACTAGGCCTCGAGCCAGGGTACATTCTTCTGTTGCTGAGCGCAGAGGCTCAAGGTTCCCCTGCTGAGGGGCCGTTGGGATAAGGTGATGAGGGTGGCGACTGCCTGACAGATGCTCAGGAGAGGCTGAGGGGAAATGCTTGATGGTCCAAATCCAGTCTCCCCTGAGCTCTTAGCCCAGCAGCCACCTCCTCCTCGGTGTATCTTTAAATACCGTCAGCTAGGACCCTTTGGACATTCTGAGCTCAGGTGCGCTGGTGCTCTTAATTGGTTTCCGAGCAGCTTGTAAACATTTTCCTTTACCACCTTAGACACCCCCCCGACTTCCTCTTCCTCCCTCTCCCTGCTCCTCCCCCCTCTTTCATCACCATGAACACGGCAGTCACCTTGGTGGAAGCTGCGCCCCGCACAGGGGAGGTTTGGGGGCTCCCTTCCTCCAGAGGCTGTCGGCTCCCTTTTCTTCTGGCACATCTTTGGCTGAATTCTCTCGTTCCCTAGAATCCTTGCAAGGAAAAGAGACTAATTCTCAGCATCTGGCTGAATTAAAATAATTACATGTGAGCAGCTTTGCAGCTCCCGCTTTGGGTGGGAGGACCAGAGGGGGAGGGTGGGCTGTGGGTCTGCAAGGCGCGGGGCTTCTTCCTGCCTTCAGCCTGGAGCCTGCGTGGGTGGCCAGGGACAGCAAGGGATGGAGTGGATGCCAGCCTGTCACAGGCTTACTTTAGTAAGTAAAAGAAAAGCCTTGCTCGTGTCGAATATTAATGCCAAGAAGGTTCCTACAATCAGATTGGATGCAAATACAGTTGGGGTCCTTATGTTGACCCCAACTGGTCAGCTCCCTAGTCACCCACATTGCCCCATGCCCAGTGGGGATGCTGATGTATTTCTGCAAGGTCCTCAGCTTCCTAAGGCTCTTGTTGACAAACACACCTTATGCTGGAGCTTGAACCCAGGGCCCTGCTCAGGATGGGCAAGCAATCCACCACTGAGCTATATCACCAGCCCTCTTTTTTATTTAAAAAGAAAGAAAGAAAAAAAAGGGGGGGAGACCATGTGTAGTGACACATGCCTTTAATCCCAGTACCTCAGAGGCAGAGGCTGGCAGATCTCTGAGTTCCAGGCCAGCCTAGGCTATATAGTGAGACCATGTCTCAACCAGAATAGGCCAGGGACAGTTTCTCAATAACTTGGACCGGTGGCCCTGTAGGTTCTGTGGGCTTATCTCCATCAGTGAAGCCAGCTTGGAGCATTGGAATTGGAATTCAGAGAGATGGGAGGTGCCGGCTGCACAGGCCATGGGAGGCCAGGACTCCTTGGCTTTTCTGGTTGGTTAGATCATCATGATTAGTACTCCTCCTTCAGGATGCTGATGGGGCTGGGGTGGGGAACTGCTTCACCTGTACCAGCCAGGGAAGCCCAAGCTTCATACTGTAGCATCCTGGGGTCCCCCCCACCCGGGAACGTTTCTAGACTGCTCAGAAATGCATTTGTTTCAAGTCAGAAAGTAAGTGTTTCACCCTCTCTGCCTGCTGTCCCCCAGAGTTCTAATTTAGTGTGAGAAATGCCAGCTGGCAATCCCAGCCTCTGCCCTGGCTCTCCACCCTGTCAGACCCACTGCCTCTTTTTATAACACATACTTCATGACATTCTTGATCCTGGAGGAAAATCCGTGGGCATTTTATTATCCTTGCCCATGTGGAAAAGCGGGTAGGAGGTAAGAAGTTCTTGCAGCCAGCTCCCTGGGAAGCAGGTAGCCTATGAAAAGGCCCTGGAGTCAGGAGAGAGAGAGGTAATGAGGGGTCAGGTGGGCTGCAGGTGTGGATGGTAGTAGGAGGGGCTGGATTCTTTTTCTTTTCTTCTTTCCTCACCCCTTTGTTTTGAGGGGATAGGGTTTCAAGATAGGGTTTCTTGCCGGGTGGTGGTGGCGGCGGCAGTGGGGGCACACGCCTTTAATCCCAGCACTCGGGAGGCAGAGCCAGGCGGATCTCTGTGAGTTCGAGGCCAGCCTGGTCTCCAAAGCGAGTCCCAGGAAAGGTGCAAAGCTACACAGAGAAACCCTGTCTCGAAAAACCAAAAAAAAAAAAAAAAAAAAAGATAGGGTTTCTCTGTGTAGCCCTGGCTGTCCTGGAACTCACTCTGTAGACCAGCCTGGCCTCAAACTCAGAGATCCTCCTGCCTCTGCCTCTCTGCTTGGATCAAAGGTGTGCTGCATGTGCCCAGGGAGGGGCTGGATTCTGTGAAACCTTCCAGCCAGGGAGTTCAGGGACTGGAGGGTGGTGTTTCTCCTTGCTGCGAACTTTGGAACGGAATAGCCATGGGAGGGAAGGGGAGAGAGAAGAGGAAGCCGTGGGTGAAGTGGGTGGGGGGTGTGGGTCCTCTGACACTCAGTTGCATTCAGGCTGAAGGGTAGGGAAGGCGTTTTGCCCCTTCTAGAACAGACATGAGCATCCTCCCTGAAACGCAATGTATAATTTCTTAGTCTCAGAAATAATTTCTCTAGTCAAATCAAAACAAAACAAAAGCGCCGTCTCTGAAGCTTAAATATGTGTGTGTATGTAATATCACATTAACCATGTTAGCCTGGGGAGATGGTTCAGTGGTTAAATCACTTCTGCACAAGCAGCGGGACCACAGGTCCCATCCTGAGAACCCACACACGGACGCTGAGTGGGTGTGGTAACCCTGTAACTCCAGCCTCTGAAGGTGGAGATGGACCCCCCTCCCCAAGAGCAAGCAAGCTAGCAACCGTAGTCACAGTAGCCTGCTGCTGGTTTGATTGACACCTGCCTCATAGAATAAGATGGAAAGTGATCGAGGAAGGTGCCCAACATCAGCTTCTCCTCCAGCCTCTACACACTCAAGCACATAATGCACACGCACTTGAATATATTTGTACCTACACACGTGAATGTACATACACGTGTACACACATGTGGAATAGAACAAAGGAAAAAAACAATGTTAATTCTGCACAAGTTGGGAAATATAGAAAAATTGTCCAAAGATAACCATTGTTACTGACATTTGGAGGACTTTTTTTTAATGGCTGCATATATACATCTTCTGGGGTACAATTTGGTACCTAGTGGTTTTGTTTTGAGACCTGGTCTCACTGTGTAGCTTCTGCTGGCCTGGAATTTGCTATTTGATACCAGGCTGGCCTCGAACTCACAGAGATCCTCTTGCCTCTGCCTCCCAAGTGTTGGGATTAAAGGTATGCACCGCATGACCAGCCAATATGGTACCTAGTATTTGGGCTGCAAGTTCCTGTCACTAGTCTTAGAAGTGAGTATTTCATAGCTACCTGTTATCCTCATCGGATGGGTGGACCATCATTTATTGATTATAGTTTCTCCTGCGATACATTTAAATAATACTGCATTGAATAGCTTATCCTTTTTGTTTGTTTTTATATGTGTTTATTCACTTTGTGTGTGTGTGTGCGTGTGCGTGCATACAAGCATGTGTACGTATGCCACAGGAAGCATGGGGAGTTTTCTCCTTCCACCATGTGGGGCTTGGCAGCCTTGGCAGCAAGCACCCTTACCCACTGAGTCATCTGTTTGTTTATTTCTGAGACGCCGCCTCATTCTACAGTCCACGCTGGCCTAGAACTCCTTCTCCATCCCACACGGGTCTCAAGCTCCCAGCAGGGCTCCTCCTCCTGGGATCCCACGCATGCGCCGCCATGCCCGGCTCACATCCTATTCTAATTGTTTCGTTTTCCTTCCGAGGAGCAATGGATTTAGGTCAGCTTCCCAGACCGCAGGCTGGGTGAGTGGGAGGGAAAGTGGTCAGCGGAGGGTTTTCAGCTTCCAAAGGATCAAATCAGCAGACCCACAGCGGACTGGGTTGTTTGGGAAGTCGGCCATCACCACAACAAAGAAAAGCCAGCTTGACCCCAAGGCCCTGTCACAGTTAATGTAACCAACAAAGGCTCTGTCTCCCCGGGCTGTGTGACCAACACCAATCTGATGGACATCGGCACCAGGCCTCCGCGCTGATAACCCCTCATCCACCTTTGTCCATCCCTCTTTCCTCTCTCTCTCTTCTCCTACCTGCGCCCAACCCCCAAACTCTCCTTGGCTCCAGGTTGAGTCACCTCCTGATGGGATGTAGTTTCAGAGTCCTAGATAGATTTGATGTGTGTGTGTGTGTGTGTGTTGGGGAGGGGTGTATGCACACACCTGTGTACAGTCCCATGCAGGGCCCAGGGAAGGACATCAGGTGTCTTCCTGTATCACTTTCCACCTCGCTCCTTTGAGGCGGGATCTCTCCCTGACCCGGACACTGCAGGGCTTTTGTTTGTGTGGCCAGGCCGGCCGACAGCTGGCAAGCACCACACCTTCCTGTCTGTGACCCCCCCCCCCCAGCACTGGGGTGACAGGCTCATGAGACCCGCTGGTTTGCTCTGTGGGTGCTGGGATCTGAACACAGGTCTGCGTGGCTGCATAGCAAGTACTCCTGGGCTCGCTGTGGCCCTCTTTTGTGGTGGTTGTTTATTTGTGGGTTAATTTTGAGGTGGTCTCACTAGGTAGCCCTGGCTAGCCAGGAACTTACAGAGATCTGCCTCTGCCTCTGCCTCTGCAACACTATGCCTGGTTCCAGCCCTCCTTTTTAAGTAACACTGTGTGTGTGTGTGTGTGTGTGTGTGCGCGCGCGCGCGCGTGCGCGCACATGCGCGCGCGCATATGTATATGTGGGCATGTGTGCCTTTGCGTGTGTATGTGTGTATATGTATGTGTATATGCATGTATGTATGTGTGTGTATATGCATGTATCTGCATGTATGTGTGTACATGCGCTTGTGCTTGCTTGTGTGTTTGTATGTCCATGTTCATGTAGAGGCCAAAGGATAGCCTTGGTTATCATTCCTCAGGCGCTGTCCACCTTGGGATTTTAGACAGGCCCTCACCAGCCTGGAGCTCACCAGTGGGTTAGGCTGGCCAGCCAGCGAACCCCAGGGTGAGCCTCTCTCTGCCTGTCCAGTGCCGGAATTGCAAGCTTGAGCCACCACGGGTGCTGGGATTTGAACTCAGAACCCAGCACTTTACTGACTGAGTCATCTCCCTAGCACCCTGATCCCACCCCTGTAGACTCACATACACAATCTAGACTCAAACACACACACACACACACACACACACACACACACACACACACACACACACACACAGGCACACACAGAGCACCTTTTTATCTGACTGAAAAGAACAGTGTGCTAATTCTAGGAACTCTGGAAAATCCAACAGACCAAAAGGCAATAGATATACCATGCGAGGTCCTGTTGTCCATTTAAAAACGTCCTCAGGGTTGGCTTGTAAGTTGATTAAGAACTCAAGCGCCACTGTTTGCCAGGTGCGTGACTCCAGGCGAGTTACTTGACTTTCTGTGAATCAGCTGCTTTGTTTATGAAAATGTTCCTCGTTCATCATTTTAGTGTTTATCACGGATTTTTTTGTGTGTGCATTGATTCTTTTTAGTGATGTTTAAACATTTATTTTGACCATCGAGTCCTTGAGGTGCCCTTACGTTTCACATTTGCCTCCTGACCCGAGGGCAGCACCATGGGCACCGTGCCTGCTGACCTCTGGGCCTGACCTCTGACCTCCTCAGCCTTCTTCCGGGGGTGGGGAGCTGGGAGGGCTGAGGTGCTGGAGGAAGCCTGGCCCTGTTGCAGAGAAAGGCTGCCTGCTGAATCTCGGAGGCAGAGCAATTAGCATGCGGGGATATGCAAATTGAAGCAATCCTGCTGTTTTAGAGAAACTTAATATGTTTTTTAAAAAGATAGGGTGAAAGGCAGAAATTGCAGGAAATTATATATCTTGGGAGCGGGTTTTATCTTCCCTGCCACTGATTCCCACGGGCTCCCAGGCTGGGAACAGCATCTCTTGGGCTCAGAGAACCCCAACTCAGCATCAGACCCCCAAACCCGACCCTCACAGGAACCCTGGGATCCAGGCCACCAGCTCCACTCTCCCAGCCTCCCCTCAGATCCACACGGTGTCAAGAGTTCGACCCATCTGCTAACTGCACTGATGGGGAACAGGGGAGGTTCAGATCATCACCCTCTCCCCAGGCACAGGCTGTGATGCAGGTCAGGGATAAGGCTTGGCCAGCATGTGCCAGCCCTCGGGTCCCATCCTCATCACAGGCCGGGACCTTGAGTCATTCCTGCGCCCGGGACTCCCCCACCGAGTGCCCATCGGGGACCTTTGCTTTGGTGACAAGCTGGAAATCTCTCTGAAGGTCCGTGTTGCCTTCCAGGGGTCCTGTGTCGAGGTACAGCAGTCACAGTGGGCGCTAGGCAATTGTTGCTGGGTCTAGATTGTGTGTGTGTGCTGGAATGGAGAAGAGCCTGCCGAGCGTCACTTATCTACCATAGACAGGAAACCCGCTGTCACACGGTCACACCCTGGCTGAGCTTTCCACCCTGCTGGAGTTCAGAGCCTGCTTTTTTTTTTTTTTCCCTTTTTAACTAGTTTGCACAGAGGCCCTTCTAAACAGATTTCACACTTCTCTGCCTCCTCCACTGGAGGTTATAGAACATAATTAAGCTTGCCTTGGGGATGCAGGGTCATTATTTAGAATCTCAGTTACGCATCTCTGGAGCTGTGCTGTGTGGCTTCCAGCAAGGGTGTTACCCACTCTGTGCTTTCGCCTTCTTGGAAGTCTTTCCTTTATTTCTTACACTTCGCTTATTTGTGTTGCATGTGTATGTGTATGGGCATGCGTGTGCATGGCATGTGTGTGCATGGCAAACATGGTCAGAGGACAGTGTGCAAGAACTGGTTCTTTGTTCCCACTGTGTGGGTCCCTGGGGTTGAACTTACTCAGGCTTAGTGGCAGGAATTCAGCCTTCGTGGGCCCTTGTGTGAGAACGTGCGTGCGTGCGTGTGTGCGTGCATGTGTGTGTGTGTGTGTGTGCGCGCGCGCGCGTGCGTGCGTGCGTGCGTGCGTGCGTGCGTGCGTGTGTGTGTGTGTGTGTGTGTGTTAGTATTTCACTATGTATTCCTCCCTGGCTGAGTAGTCTGCAACTCTCACTATGTGGACTAGGCTGGCTTTGAACTCACGGAGATCTGGAAGCCTCTGCCTCCTGAGTGCTGAGCCCCTCTTCTGAGTAAAACAGGCAGGAGACCAGTGTCCAGATCCCTGAATTGTTGATGGGATGAAGTGCACGTAGACGTAAGGTCGCGGTGGAGATGGCACCGCGGCTGAAAGCGCCTGCTGTGCCAGTGTTGAGGACCTTTGAGTCCCCAGACTCCACAGAAGAACCGGATGGATACTCAGTGCGAGCGAGTGGCTGTCATCCTAGGATGACACCCACTTCCTGCAGCAAGGTGGGAAGCTCCAGGCTAATCCTCAGAAGCTTCGGGAAGGCCAGCCTGGCCTGTGAGACAGTGAACAACAGAGACTGTCTAAATGAAGTGGAAGGCAACTAATACCTTGGTTGCCCTCTGCCTTCCACAAGCATGCACACACACACACACACACACACACACACACACACACACACACACGCATTCACACACGCATGCACACCCCCCCCCTTTTAAATCGGTGGGCGTGTTATATACAGCCTGGTTATACTGCCAGCCACCAGTGTTCTGCCACCGTTCTGTCTTCACGGGTGATTCGCCTCCACAGGAGAGCCAAGAGAAGCTGATGGACAGTAGGCTGGACCCCAGGGTCTTCAGGCACAGCTTGCCTTTCACTGGGGACACCACATTGGGCTAGGTGAAAAGGTGAACATTGATTGACATCTGCCATGCCTGGCCAGGGTCCCCCACAGCTGGGGGCCAGGGTTCTGAAAGGTCAGAGTCTCAGAGGACAGAGTCAAGGAGTGGGGTGGGGGACTTGTGTCCTGAGGGGGAGGTAGGGGTGGGGTAAGCCTGAGAAGGATGAAGCCTGAGGGAACGGAGTCTGAGAGAGGTGTGACCCTACCTACCCAGGAAGGGGGCAGGGTCCTCAGAGGGCTTGGCTGCCTCTTTGCAGATGTCAGGGCCGTGGGGCAGAGAGCTGTTCTGGGGGTCAGAATTAGCTCTGCTTGATGAGCTTGGTAAGCCTCCCCTAATCCTCCCAGCCCCTTCCCCACACCCTCCCTGTTCCCCACTGTGAGCCTTTGGCCCCTGTTCTATTCCTTGTCCCGCCCCTTCTTAGGGTGTTGGGTGGGAACACTGGTTAGTGGGAGAGGATGCCTAGCCTCGAGTGTCCTCTAGGAACCACACAGGAATATGAGGGCAGGGGCATGGAGGGCACTGCCAGGCTTTAGGGTTAGCAGGCCATGCTCAGAATGGCCTTGGTTTGCCATGTCACCACGGTGAGCACTGGAGGGATTACACATGGAACACGTCATCCCTTGACCTCCTGTGCTTCTCACACAGCGAGGGGAACCAGAGGCTCTGAGAGGTTACCCGCCTTCCTTGGGGGTCACATAGCGTCAAAGTGGTAGAGCCAGGGTTTGAAATCGGGGCAGCTTCAGATCCAGCTGCTTCTCCAGCCCACTGGTCCTCAGGGCCTATGCACTGTTTACTGCTGGGGAAGCGGTGCCTGTGTCCCGCAGGTAAACCTGGGGCTTGTGCCAGGCATACTTAAGATGCTCCCTTGTGCCGGGTGGATCCCAGCACTTGGGAGGCAGAGGCAGGTGGATCTCTGTGAGTTTGAGGCCAGCCTGGGCTACAGAGCGAGATCCAGGAAAGGCACAAAGCTACACAGAGAAACCCTGTCTTGAAAAACAAAAACAAAACAAAACAAAAAAGCTACCTTGTCTGCCGGGCAGCACTCAGGAAGCAGAGACAGGTGGATCTCTGAATTCAAGGCCAGCCTGGTCTACAGAGCGAGATCCAGCACAGCCAGAGCTACACAGAGAAACCCTGTCCCCAAAAACAAGCAAACAGAAGGTGCTACCCACCCTGTCTGCCGCTGCCAGTCCCTGGGATCCCCCTGCCTCACCACCCTGTCCTCCCTCCTTTCCAGGATGTGGCCACAATGCAGTTCTGTGCCAACAAGCTGGACAAGAAAGATTTCTTCGGGAAATCTGACCCCTTCCTGGTGTTCTACAGGAGCAATGAGGACGGAACGTGAGTTTCCCTGACCCACCCCACGGCACCCGAGCACCAGGCCCGGCTGGGGGGGTGTGGCCACCCCTGGGGCCCCTGCTGTGTGGAGCTGATGCCCTGGTGAAGCCACTGTGGGGACCTGGCATTGACGCTGGGAGGCGCTCAGCGGTGGTGGGGGCTGTGAGTGCCCTGGGGCGTGTGCAAAGGCAGGGTTAGATCAGAAATGCCTCCTCCTGCACCAGCCCCTCCCCTCCCAGATCTGAGAACATCCGCAAAGGTTCCCCAGCTGCATTCCAGACCGGGCAGTGCTGTGACTTTTCCCCATGGCTACCAAGCGTATGTTCAGAACTAGAGTGGAGACCCTGTTCTCCCTTTCCTCTCATTAAGCTGGATCTAAGGGAAACATACACAGCGCACTGGCCAGTGTAGGTCAACCACACAGAGAAAGACCCAGGGCTGAAGATCTGAGAACCTAGATTCCCCCCTTCCCCCCTCTCCCCCCCCCCCCAACCAGCTGTGTGACCCAGGGCACGTTACAGCCCCCTCTCTGGGCCTATATTCTCATCTACGAAATGAAGCAGTTGGATGAGGTGGTCTCCATGGTCTCTTTAAGCAGCCGGTTCTGGGATTCTACAGAAGGCGGAAGTGATGAGGCCAGGAGGGTTAATTGGAGAAAGGCGGCCAGGAAGAAAATGGGTCCTTGGGGTGGAGTGAGGAGCAGAGTGCTGGACGGCCAGAGAGCCAGCCTGGTGCAGAGCTAGAGCCCAGGGCACACTGGCCTCCTTGTGCTGAAGTGTGCACACACATGATTTTGTGTGTGTGTGTGTGTGTATTGGGGGCAGGGCAGCAGCAGTAGGCAGGAGGTGTGTTTCCACGCAAGAGAAAACTGATTTTTAAACCTGAACTACCGAACAGGAAATTAGGTGTGATCATTTGCATGACAAAGGGCTTTGTCTCTGGGAGGACTCCCAGCAGGGTGCTTTAAATATTCCCGAACGTTCTAACTTGGTTTTGGTGGAGGGAGGAAGAGGAAAAGGCTGGGGGGGGGTGTCCGCTCTCTACTCGGGTGTCCATGTACTGTCCCCTCTGGAGAGGCTGAGCCCTGGCCCCGTAGTGCCCTGGTGGGGGGCAGGAGGAGGGTTGGGGCAGGAGAGTGGCCCTGGGAGGCCGTGGGCAGTGGGCGGTGCGGGAAGGATCTGGGGTTCGTGACTGTGGCTGACACGTGGGAGGTGCCCGAGCTGAGCTGTGGGTGGGAGCAGGGCAGGGATGGAGCAGAGGGGCATCATGGAGTCCCGTGGGGACCAGAGCTGAGGCCTTTTCCTCCTCGTGGAGTCAGGGGATCCCAGAGTGCTAGGGATGCCGGAGGAACTGGTACAGTGGCTGAGGCCTCGGGAGTTATTTGCGTTGAGTGTCTCTCAGGTGTGACAGAGCTTCCTCAGGGGAGACCTTGACCCCTGAGAGGCCTATGGGGTACTGGAGAAATTGACCGGGGAGCACACAGCAGGGACCAGTGCCCTTTCCTCCTCAAGGCAGACTGGGCTGGAGAGGAAGGGTGGTGGTGGTCATCCATGTGTGAGGAGAGGAGAGGGGTGGGTCGTGATAGGGAGGTCAAGGCAGCAGGAGCTAGGGGCAGTTGGCCACCTTATACCTTCAGTCAGGAAGCAGAGCATCCCAAGTCCAGGAAATGAGTGGTGCGTGTGTGTGTGTGTGTGTGTGTGTGTGTGTGTCTGTCTGTCTGTCTGTCTGTCTGTCTGTCTGTCTGTCTATCTGTGACTGTGTATGTGTGTGTGTGTCTGTGACTCTGTATGTCTGCCTGTGTGACCATATGTGTCTCTGTGTGTGACTGTGTGTGTCTGTCTCTGCCTCTATGTGAGTGTCTCTGTATGTGACTGTATATGTGTCTATGTGTGTGTGAGAGACTGCATGTGTATGTGTCTGTGTATGTGTCTCTGTGTGTGTGTGTGTGTGTGTGTGTGTGTGTATGTCTGGGTCTGTGTGTGTCTGTGTGTCTATGACTATGTATATAGGTGTGTCTGTGACTCTGTGTATGTCTGCCTGTGTGACCATATGAGTCTGTGTGTGTGTGACTGTCTCTGTGTCTGTGTATGAGTCTACATGTGTATGTGTCTGTGTATGCATCTCTCTGTGTGTGACTGTGTATGTGTGTGTCTAAGTCAGAAGATAACTTCTGGGAGTCGACCATCCCAGTCCTAGGGATTGGCTTGGGTCATTAGACAAGTGCCTTTTCCTCAGCCCCAGCCATTCTTCTTACACTCAGGGAAAGGCTTGCCTGGGGATGCACAGCTGGCCCTAGGACTGGGACTCACATCTGTCTGACAGATGGGTGACACTCTCCTAAACTCATGCTCCAACTGTGCGTCAAAAGGAACGGTCTACCGGGACCACTTGGCATAGTGGAGCCCGGGACCAGGCGAGCGCAGAGGGGAGCCAGCCGGGGAGCCTGTGGATCTGATGGGAGGTGCAGCAGAGCTTAAAGGGAGCAGTTTGAGGGAGTGCCTGAGACAGAAGCAGGACCACCCGGGAAGGTGGTCTGGGAAGGAACATGGAGGAGAGAACTGGGCGGGGGGCTAAGGAGACCCACTTGAGCCGTTGGGCCGTGAAGGAAGGACAGAGGTCTGCGTGGGAGGCCTGAGGCGGCTGGGTAAAGCCCACCCTTTGGTGGAATGTTCCAGATCCCTGAAGCCCAGGATGCCTCTGCAGCCTGGCTCCTACGGACATCTGCTCCTTGTCACCCTCTGTTACCCTCGGCCACCTGCCCCAGCCCCTGGCACTGGGCCCCTCCTGCCCCATACCTGTCCCCTCCTCCAGCTCTAGGGTTAGCTACAAGGTCTCCCACGTGGATGTCACACTCCAGCGGGTGGGCGAGGAGAAGCAGAGAAGAGAAACACTCAGCCTGGTGACAGGGAATGACATTTTGACTTGAAAATTGCCGAAGAAGAAGCGGTACAGGCTGTGTGGGCTTGGGTGGGGCCCTGGCGCTTCCTGGTGACCTTTCCAAGCTGGAATGTCACTGGGGTGGGTGCTGGGAGAGCTTTGCCCATCCTGAGGCAGGGCTGCTCCTGAGATGGGGGCTCGCATGGCTAGGGGAGTGGGCAGGACTCACAGCACAGCCTATCCACGCGATTAACAAAGCAGGTTCTTGGATTCGGGGGGGGGGGGGGCGGGCGGGGGGGCACTCAAGGAACTCGGGTGGCCCAAGGAGAGGGCTTTGCCTCCACTGGACTGAAATGCCCACGAAAACAATGGAATCACTCCCCAAGATGCACAGCTCCTGCTTAGTTTTTTTTTTTGGTTTTGTTTGTTTGTTTGTTTTTTTCGAGACAGCCCTTGGCTGTTCTGGAACTCACTCTGTAGACCAGGCTGGCCTGGAACTCACAGAAATCCGCCTGCCCCTGCCTCCCGAGTGCTGGGATTAAAGGCGTGTGCCTCCACCGCCCCAGTTACTTTTTTTTTTAAATGGTTGATAACTAGGCATGGTGGCAATACTTAGAATCCCAGCACAAGAGAGGCGGAGGCAGAAAGATGAGAAGTACAAATCCATCCTAAGTGACATGAGACCCTATCACAAAATAAAAATAAACAAACAAACAAAAGATGATTGCCTGTCTACTAGGGCCAGCCGTTGTTCTGGGCTACACCGGTCATCAACATCGGGAGCACTTTTTGTTCTTGTGGGCCTTCATTTTCCTGACGGAGCATGACAGAATGTTTTAGGAGAGAAACGGACCGTGTCAGATGGTGACAAACGAGATGAGAAGGAAGAGCCTGGAAGGGGAGAGACAACGGGTTGTCACAGTCAGGGTTGGCACATTCGAGACATGGCAGTGGGAGCGGTTCCTGGGGGCGACGTCTGGCTGGGAGGTGGAGGAGATTGCGTGCAGGGACGGAGCCAGGGATGGAGAAAGTGTCTGGGTGGAGGCCGGGGGCGGGGGGCGGCAGGCACACGCACACGCTTGCATACACCCACCCGCCTGGCCCTGAGGTTCACCTCCCGGGTTCCCAGGAAACAACTGCCCACAGAGAAAGAGTGTGGTCAGAGCCACACAGTAGGCTGGCCCCAGGACAGTGGCTAGAACTCAGGTCCCTGACACTCCTCGCAAGGTGTGCTGCTCCAGTCAGGGCCCTGCCTCCTTCCAGAACTTCTCTGCTGTGCCATCTTGTGTAGCCTGGCTGTGGCCGTTGAGGGTGGCGCCTCCTGTCACAAGTCGGAGGAGGCTGCGACATTGGCCATCTGAGCTTCCGCCCTGATGCCTTTCCCTTAATTCTTCTCGGCCAGGTTCACCATCTGTCACAAGACCGAGGTCATGAAGAACACCCTCAACCCGGTGTGGCAAACCTTCTCCATCCCCGTGAGGGCTCTGTGCAACGGGGATTATGACAGGTGAGAAGAGACGTCTTCTCCTCAAGGGGCAGAGCATAGGGCACCTGGGATGTCCGGGATGCCCTGGTCTGGAGTTCTTCATTGCCCTGGGAGGGGCGGACGGCAGCAGAGATAAGAGATGAGGCAGGAGGGACCTAGCTCTAGCCACCTCACTCTTGGCCACTTGTCAGGATCCCAGGGACACCCCCTGCCAACCTGGTGGGCACAAGTGAGGGGCGGGGGTGGGGACGATAGCATTTATGAAGTGTTTCATCATATCCCATGCCAGCCTGTCCTTCTCTTCCTCATCTCTGTGCATTGGTACCAGTGCCTGAGTTCTGCCCCGACTGACTGACTGAGGGCGCGGTCAGCCTGGGCAAGCTCTCACCTGTCTGTCTCTCAACTGTCCTTCCCTGAAAAATGAGCCTGGGAATCCTGCTGACCTCCCAGGGCGCTCACAGGAAGCCAGCAGGAGGAGTGATAATGTCCCACAGTCAGCGTCCTGCCTGCTCATTTCCTGAGCCTCAGCCATGTGCCACATCTGGCTGGGAAGTCAGCTGGGAGCACATGTGCCCACCTCACCCTCTACCCAGCGTCACAGAGCTTAAGTGTTGGTGAGGGAGGCAGCCATTAA
The DNA here is from genome assembly GCF_049852395.1 of Peromyscus maniculatus bairdii. Classification (NCBI taxonomy): domain Eukaryota; kingdom Metazoa; phylum Chordata; class Mammalia; order Rodentia; family Cricetidae; genus Peromyscus; species Peromyscus maniculatus. The sequence continues at coordinate 7,329,534 of NC_134872.1, read as the reverse complement.
TCCAGCAATCACACGGAGAAACATGTCATTATCCACCGCAGAAGGTGCCGGAGGGAGCAGGGGGGGCAGGTCGGATGGGTGCCGCAAGACAGGATTGGTCTCCGTGAAGTCACTGAACCGCTGGCTGAAGGAGTGGGGTGTCTGCTGGCCGCTCCCACAGAAGCCCTGGGGCATCAGAACAGACACCTTGGGGGTACACTAGGACTCTGCACAAGGTTTCCAAGGGTGTAGGTATGGGGTTGGTGGCACCTCTTTCCCTCCAGGGACACTCTCAGGTGCTCATCTAAGATGCACGGTGGCTCCCTTTTGTCCCCTTGGCTGGGACAGAAACACAGCAGCCTGTTCCCCGGGTGTTCAGTACCTTATGTCCAGTCTGACTATGTGACCTTCTGGGGCAGGTGGCAGTCTCTGTCTTCTGGGACCTTCTGTTCTGACCATGCGAGCTTAGACATACACAAGTCCCATAGACAGCTAAGTAATTGCGCAGAATGAGCCGGGACAAAGTGAATGTTGTGGTCAGACAAAGCCCTGGTACACCCTAGCTGGGTCCCAGGGCACCTGGAGTTGGGGAGGGGACAGAACAGCATTGGATTCTGAAGGAGGCTGGGGACAGCTGGAAGGTTGGGGGTGTGGGTCCTGGGCAAGGGGCTTGGAAAGGGTGGAGAACCAGAAGATGGAAAGGCAGACTACAGTCACGTAAACCTGCCTCCCCAGGGAGGGGTTCCCAGAACCCAGCTGTTTCGGAGATAGACAGGGAGAGGGATAGCATGAGTGGAGCCTGGGCTGACCACTGGTCCCCTGGAGGAGGTGAGTGGTGAGAAGTGTAGACAGGCCTGAGCCCAGCTCCGTCTTCCTCCAGGGTGGCTGACTCTCTTCTCCATGGCTGGGCGCAAATTGTTGGTGACATGATTGGCAGCAGAATTAATCCAGGGGCCAATGTGTCTGGCTGAGTCTTACCCTGGCCTGGCATTGCCTGGAGCGCCCACTGAGGAGGTGCTGTGGGAGGCCACTGCCCTCTCCTGTAGCCCTCTGGAGGACTCAAACCATACAGGGTGTTGCTGTGCTGGGTGCTTTAGGGGCCCATTGGCCACTCAGGTTGCCCCAGGCCAGCGGGGAGGCAGACTGGCCACGATCACGGCTGTGGCTCTCAGTGACCCCTCACCTCACCTCACACTGGGTCTACCCGACGCCCTGAGTATGAACTGAGTCCATCCCCCCGGCAGCCTGGGAGGAGCTCCGCATGGCTGGGCTCCATAGAGAAGAGGATGAGTCCCAGAGAGGATGGGGACCGTCCAGCATCATGCTTCCAGCCATGGTGGAGAGAGACTCAGGAGTTGGGCCAGGCTGGCTCTAAAAGCTGTTCCTAAATGGCCATGACGCAGTGTGGCAGGGGATCTGGGGAGGCTCAGAGACCTTTGTTCAGGGTTGAGGGGCTTGAGCTCTGGGGACCTGAGATGGGGACACCCAGCGAGGTCATTTCAATCCTTAAAGTGTTTCAGGGTCCTTCTGACATTAATCTCAGGTGGTTCAGAGAGAGGAGAGGGAGAGGAAACGGCAAGAAGGAAGGTCCAAAAGGCCTTGATATCTGGCTGGCTGGGGGAGACGTGTGTGCAATGCTCTCACTTGGCACTCAGTACCAAGCGTGACACGGCCAGATTCTTACTGTAGATGCCACCTCTGGGCTCATCCCTGGCCTGGGGTCTCCCTTACCACGTTCCTGTGCTGTGTGTCTCCATTCCCAAACAGAACCAAACCTGAATGGCCCAGCTGAGCAGAGCTCACGTCAAAGGTGGTGGTGGGGTCAGAACCCCTCCAGCCTGGGGTGGCAGACAGGGCCCCGGTGACAGGAAGCACTTCCCCGGTGTTCCCAGACTCTGTCCCACTGTCTTAGCGTTCTGAGTTGAGGATTTCCCTGATTAGAGGGGGGTCCGCCTGGATCCGGCTGCTGTTACCCACTCACACCGTGGCGGGGAGCAAACAGGTCGTGAACTCACCTGAGCTGGGAGTGTTCCATCACCACCGCTTCTGTGGGGCCCGTGGACATGGAGGTGGTGTAGGGAGGGGCCAGGTCCACTACCAAATGCTTCAAGCATGGCTGCAAGGGCCGCCTCATCCTGCGTAGCACACGGCGAAACTGGCCTCAGAAGGGGCAGTCCATACGCGTCTCCCTGCTGCTGCTGGTGGAGGCATGGTCTGCCCCTCACTACAGTTTCTTTCAGAGTGTCTGCTGGGGAGGGAAAGCCTTGAGGGCCTGTCAGCCCTAGGGTCTTGTGAGCAGCCTGGAAATGTCCCCTCTTCTGCCCTGAGCAGCCATTAGTACTGCCATGGTCCAGAGGTGACGACGGTGTATTGTAGCAGGCTTTCTTTTGGGCCACCAGCCAGCTCCCAAATCATGACACGGAGACTTCTTATTAGTTACGAATGCTCGGCCTTATCTAATGCCTGTCCCACTAGCTCTTAGAACTTGAATTAAGCTGTTTCTCTCCACCTACGTTTTTACCTCAGGGCTTTTTACCTTTCATTCTGTACATAGTACTTTCACTGCGTGCTGTGTGTCTGTCCCCAGGCTGGCCCTGTGCGTCTCCTCATTCTCTCCTCTCTCCTTCCCCAAGCCTAGATTCCTCTTCCTACTTATTCTGTCTGCCAGCCCTGCCTATCTCTCCTCTGCCTAACTATTGGCCATTAAGCTTTTTATTAAACCAATCACATGCCTTAGGCAGGCAAGGAGAAACAGCAACACATCTTTACATAATTAAACAAATGCAGCATAAACAACTGTAACACATCTTTATATCTTAAACAAATGCAGTATAAACAACTGTAACACATCTTTATATCTTAAACAAATGCAGCAGAAACAATTTTTTTACATTGTTAAAGTAATATTCTGCAACATAAACAAATGTAACGCATCTTTGCCTCCTTAAAGTACTATTCCGCAACGGTGTATACTATGGTTCATACTGGGGGGGAGACCTCAGATTTCACCTGCACCCCCACCCTGTCAGTCTCTCTCTGATGGAGCTTTGTGGTTCCAGCCCCAGGTGTCAGGGGCCTGGGACGTTAACTCCTGACCTTTTACTCTGAGCATGCTCTGGTGCCTCCTGTGTCTTTGTGAAGACCAGGGGACTGTCACCAGCATAGCCCATTCGCTAAGGTGTTAGGCGATCCCTGCCAGCTGGCAGGTGTTTGTTAAGTGCCTCGTATCTGCCAGGCACCGGTCTCGAAGCCAAGCCTGTAACAGCGAGCAAAACTAATAATCTCTGACTCCTGGAGATGTTCTCACAGGATTGTCTGGCGACAAAGGAAAGGTTGAGGGGACCTGATAGGGACAGAGCCATGTGTCAGTGCTGGCAGGATGGCTGGAGACAGCACCTTCACAGAGGCCATAACTGTCCCACAATTTACAGAGGAACAGAGTTCGCCAAGGTGGAGCCATCAGTGTGGGGGACCAGCCCCACACTTATTTACCCGGGGACTCTTGAGGAATGAGGGATAAGAGACTTAATTAGAAATAGAGGGGAGAGAAAACACAGGATAGATGCGGGTGGGCCTGCATCCTTATCCACCGGCCCAGAACTTCATTCCAAAGGTCTGTTTATAACAATGCCAAGGGGTGGAGCAAAAGACCTCCCCCTTGTTAGTTACAGTCAAGTGTAGACCCTTACAAACACCTGGTACCCAGGCCCGTGGTCCAATCAACCTCTTATGCAGTCCTGCTGGGCACAGCCACTAGGAAACCTAGCAGGCTCCAACACATCAGGGCTATACAACTAGTACCCGCAGGATCTGGGGCACCACCCCGGGCTGCTGTCCCCAGAGAGATGCCCTTCCCTTCCCTCCTCACTGCCTCCTCTGGGACTCTGAGTTCTTGGCCTTTTTGTGTACAATGGGATGTTGGTTTTATGGACCACTATGGTCTGTTTTCTTGTCCTTCACCGAGAAGCTCTTTCTCTTGGGTCTTATGGCTGAGTCACAGCCAGTCCGACTTTAGTTTGCAGAGCCCAGGCCCGGAGGTTCCAAGTCCCCTCTGCTGTGACCTTGTAGACAGTGACAACCAGCTTCTCCCCAGGCCTCCTCTGTATGAGGCCATTCTTTCACCTTCTTCCCCGCCCAGGTCCAGGCTGGAAATGTAGCCTTTGAGCTCAGCAGACCCTCCCAGGCTGCAGCAGCCCAGGAGCCGAGGTTGATGCCAAACTGGTACCGAGGAGTCCCACAGCCAGCCTCAGCTGCCAGGTCCCATCCCCCGGGGAGCGTCTAGCCACCACCCCGCTCACACTGCACCCGGGACCTGCTGATTCTGAATCAACCAGGGTGGGAGCCCTGTTCAGTCTGAAGAGGGCCAGTGGTTCTGCAGCATGCTGGGGCTACTGGGAGGATTTCTGGGAGCCGTTCACAACCAGAATCCCAGCCAGTGAAATAAAGCGGGCCCTTAGACTGTGAGACTTAATTTTTTATTACATGTATGTATTTATTGGTGTTGGAGGAGGGGGCTGTGCCATGGCTCCCTGTGGAGGTCAGAGGACAACTTTCAGGAGTCAGTTCTTTCCTCCCACGTGTGGAGCCCAGGGATCGAACTCAGGGGTGTGAGGCTCGGCCACAGGGTCTATCCACAGAGCTCTCGCGACTCCACACTCAGTTCCTCCTTCTGTGTTCTGTGGAACAAGGGTTACTGTCACCAAGTGTTGGGGGACTCTACTAAGTACAGGGATTTTTTATGTGGTTGGTTTGGGGCTTTTTTTTTTTTTTTATGGAGTCTCACTGGGCCTTGGCTGGCCCAGAGCTTGCTATGTAGACCAGGCTGGCCTCAAACTCACAGAGCTCCACCTGTGTCTACCTTCTGCGTGCTGGGACTAAAGGTGTGCGCCACCACAAGTGGTTTAGCTGCAAGATTTAAGGACAGTCTTCTCATCAACTTTTCAAGAGCAGTTTTGTGGATCCCCGGGACTGTCACCATTACCAGGGACCTGCGATAGCTTCTGGGCGTATGGCTGTCACTTACTTAGTCTCCCAAGCGGCTGGTGGCCAGAGGAGAGGTCTCCCTTACTAGAGCCTCTGAAGGTCTCTGGGGAAAGCTGGGAGACTAGGAAAAGGGGAGCCATAACTAAGCCATGCAAGAGTGGGAGCCTCCTTCAGCCTCCCAGGCAGGGCAGGGAGGCAGGGACCTGCACAGATGGGTGGATCCGGACAGTCACAGTGTGCCCTTAGGGCTCTGCTTCACCCTGTGAAAAGGGGAAGTAGAGGCCATCAGTGCAGGACACCCAGTCACCAGTGTCCCTCCAAAACTTCAAGCTTCAAGAATGGTGGCCTGTGTGGACTCTGGCCAAGTGGTCAGACTTAGATACCACCGAGGTCACTTCTAGCCTTGTTAGTTTGGGAACTAGAAATTGCAAGTTCAGGAGTCCAGGCTCAAATGTTCCTCCCTCCCTCCCTCCTTCCTTTCTTTCTTTCCCAAGACAGGGTTTCTCTGTATAACCCTGGCTGTCCTGGAACTCGCTCTGTAGACCAGGCTGGCCTTGAACTCAAGAGATCCGCCTGGCTCTGCCTCCCAAGTGCTGGGTGGGATTAAAGGCGTGCGCCACCACTGCCCAGCTTTAAGAAAATTTCATATGAAAAGGCATTCATGCATGGTTAGATGAAAATGTGGAAATTAAAATGCATTTTCTAGACATCAACACACACGCATGCACGCACACACGAGAGAGAGAGAGAGAGAGAGAGAGAGAGAGAGAGAGAGAGAGAGAGAGAGAGAGAGAGCGCTCTTCTGCAAGACCCTTGCTATCTCCATTTCTCCATTTTACAGTCAGGGCTTGTGGCTCAGGGAGGTTTAAATGCCATCTCAAGGCCCCACAGCTGAGGTCCATTGTCCAAGCCAAATCCACCAGTGTCATACCTGGCCTCTTTCCAACACCTTCAGAACCTTCATAGGTTTTGTTTTTATAAAATAAGGATGCAAAGGGTGCATCGAAAGCATGCTTCTGTATCTGCTTCATATTGTTTCCTTTACAGAAAGCTAGCCCATGCCTGACCTTCCAGGCATCCCAGGGTTCTGTTCTGGAACTTTCTTCTGCCCCCATTCTGTGAATCTGCACCCTGCCCTCCCACCCCCACACATAGCCTGAAGATTCTCATCTGAAAGGAGACAGCGCCCCCTTCTGGGAGCTGCAGAACTCCCAGGCGGGGCCAAGAAGATGGACCACACCAGGGGTGGGATAGACGTTAGTAAAAGAGAAACCAGTTCACACTGTTTTGTGCGTCCCACATGGAGCTCAAGACCAGAAGTCCCTGCTTCCTGGGCCTCTCTTTCCTGTCCCAGACCCCGAAGGTGCTTCCTGGCAGCTTCCCCATGCCTGGGTATCCCAGAGGACAGAGCAGACCGAACAAGGGTTAACCGGCAACCCTCCACCTCCCTCCTCCTGCTTCTGGTCCGCCAGCCTGTTGCTATGGGAACACGGCTAAAAATAAGATGGGCTCTTAAAGCCCAGCCCCATGCTTAGGAGTCAAAACAAACTAATTAAAGCACTTGGGCTAGAATGTGAAGAAAATCACACCCTTTCTCAGGGGCCAGTCTCAGGGATGGAAAGCTCAGGGCCCAGGGATCCTTCCTTGACCTGCAGGACTGGGGTTGACTCTTCACGGCTCACACCCCCACACTCAGGATCCTCCCTGCCAAGCAGTCTCATGACCCTGTCTGACGGAAGCTTTCCTGCTTCATTGTGAGCTCTGCCCCCTCATGGCCCTGCTGCGTGCAGGTAAATGCCCAGTTTGGCATCCTGCCTAGGCTGCTTCTCCGTCTCGGGAAGCCAAGACGGTGGGTGAACAGAGGCCTGAGGCCGCATCAGTCAAATCCTTGAGATCTCAAGATGGCCCACCATGGCTCTGGGTAGCTTCCAACCCTAAGATCCTTGCCGAAAGGTCTCAAGATGGGTGCCTGGTCTCTCTCTGGTTGCTTTCTCTGCACACAGGCTTGGAACATGGAGCGACTGCATGCATGCATCCCTCCTGGTCCATCTGTCCTCAGGCCCATCCTACCCAGACTTCTCTGCTGTTTGTTTTCTAGGACCATCAAGGTGGAGGTGTACGACTGGGATCGTGATGGCAGGTAAGGGTAGGGGGTGAGCGGTGTAGAGGAAGGTGAGGAGATGTAGGGATCCAGGCCCATCTGGGCACTCTGGGAATGAGGGGCCGGGCTCCATGCAGGAGGGTCTGCTGTCACGGTGGCTCCATGGAGGTCCTGCAGGACGGAATGCCTGAGATCCATCCTTTTCCCCTCTACATGGCTGCCAGGAGCCAACCCATGCCCGCACTCTTGCCCCACCGAATTGGGAATGCTCTGCAGTGCCTGTCCTGTGGGACATTGAGCGTTCATGTACACTTTCTTTCTCTGTGTGGCTCGGCACTGGAGGAAGGCCAGGCTGTAGAGGATGAGTTAGTTGAGTGCCAGAGATGCCCCACAGTCTAGCAGAGGCTCACTGGAAACACAGAGAATAGACTTAGGTCTAATTGAGTAACTGTAGGGACAGTGACAGCAGGGTGTCCTGAGGTTCAGGAAGGACAGGCAGTGCCTGAGGAGGGCTGGGTTTGGCCTGCAGGAGGGTGACTTCTGCTTGGCGACCGAGGGGTGAGTATGGCTGGCAATTCCTAGACAGAACAAGAGCATATCTCTCAAAGCAGGAACCCAGAACTCTCACTGTCTCCCCCTTGTCTGTTGAACCAAATGCGGACATACCATCTGGCTTCTAGCGGCCCCTCCTTGCTGGGACGTTACTGAAGGGCGGGCATGGTTGGCATCTCCCAGATCTGATAAGGACTAGGGTGTTGTTCATATTATAAAAGGTGCTGTGCCAGCATAGCTGAGTCAGACCCAAGCCATGGAAGAAGATTCTCCAGTGCTCCCTCTTGCCCGTGTTAATCCCACCCCCATCTTCCCTGACCCTTCCAGACGGCAGGGTCAGCTCCACCATGCTTCCTTCCCTCCCAGCAGACTCTCCATATGCCTCCTTTACCTGGGAGTTTACTCTTCCCTGGCAGACTGGGGAGAGCCACCAGGTGCCACAGGGTCCTACCATCCGGTTCCCATCCCCAGAAGTCCTATAGCGATGAATCTGTTGTCAACACAGTGTGGGGCTTGGGGTGTCGCTCAGTGGTAGGGCCATTGCCTAGCATTTGTGAGACCCTGGGTTCCATCCTGTACTAAAACGAATAAATAGGCTCTCGGGGCTGGTGGATGGCTCCGCGGGGCAGAGGTGCTGGCTGCACCGACTGGGCAGCCTGGGTTCGGTCCCGGCATCCCACATGAAGGCAGACAGAGAGAACCTCCTCCATCAAATTGTCCTCTGCACTCCATACATTTGTGGTTTGAGCACAGACACACACACACACACACACACACACACACACACACACAAATGACCAGTAGAATTAAATAAACTCCCCTCCCCAACCAACGTGGATATATCTATGAAAGTGTCATAATGAAATCCACTACTTTATATAACTTAAGAAATCAAACACACACTACTGTGGGCTCACAGCAGGGCTGGCCCCAGGGACACCCGGGCACTTGCTCCTGCTGGATGCCCCAGCTCGAGTGCTAAGCATTACATTCTAACAAGGACTCAGGGCTGGCGGGAGTGCTGTTTTGTACAAGTCCTTGATGTGTTTAATATAAACGCACTCTGGAAAAGACCCCTGCCACCTGGCTGGATGCCTCAAATGTTAGTGGGAGGGCCGTGCATGTAGTTCAGAGGCAGAGCTCTGGCCTCATGTGTTCAAGACCCAGGATTCCATCCCAGCGCAGAAGGAAGGTTGGGAAAGACCCCACTGTGGTTTCATGCACCTAAAATCGCCACTGCTCAGGAGTCTGAGGTGGGAGGATCAGAGCTGGAAACCAACCTGGGCAATACAATGGGGAGATATCTCAAAATGAATAAATTAATGAGACAAGCATAGAGTGGCCACACCTGTCATCCCAGCACTCTGGAAGTAGAGACCGAGGGACCAGGAGTTCAAGGTCATCCTTGGCTCCACAAGTTCATAACCAAACTGGGATACCCAAGACAATGTCTCCAAAAGCGCAAAATAGAAATCAAATAAATAAAAACAATATTTAAGTGTTATTGAGCTGGGCACAATGGACACACCTTTAGTCCCAGCACTCAGGAGGTATTGGCAGGTAGAGCTCTGTGAGTTCTAGGCTAGCCTGGCCTACATTAGAACGTTTCAGGCCAGCCAGGACTACATAGTGAGGCCCTGTTATTGGAACACCTGTCTCAGCAGGGAGGAGTTAATGAATGCCTTTAAGCCTGCCACCTGAATTTGACAGTTGCTAAATTTCACTCTGTTTGCCTTATCTATATTTTACTAATGTAATTTAAAGGAAATTCCTTCATGGCTTTACCCCTAAATATTTCATTAGACATGTCTGGAAAAATAAGCACATTTCCCCCACGTAACTCTGAATGCCATTATCCCACCTGACATGTTGAGCAGTAATGCTTGACTGCCATCCAACGTTCACTCCGCTGTGACTGTCCCCAAATGCCTTTTCTTGCTAATTCATTTAAGTAAGAATCCAAGCCATCTTGCATTTCCTTCCTCCAGGGCCCTGTCTTCTGCCAAGCGGCTTTCTTGGTCCATGAGTAACAGAGAGCCTTGGAGTGGAGGCCCTGGCAGAATGGGGGCGGGAGCGGGGGAGGCTGTGGGAGAGGCTAGGATGTGCTAAGGCATTCAGAGCCTGGGTCTCCAGCCTCAGCATCGTCTTCCCTTGCAGCCACGACTTCATTGGAGAGTTCACTACCAGCTACCGGGAGCTGGCCCGGGGCCAGAGTCAGTTCAACATCTATGAGGTGAGGTGCACCAGGTGGAGTCTGTTCCCATAAGGGTGCTGGGTCCTAATGGTAAGGACATGGGAGCTCTGAGATGGGCTGGGGACTTCCATGTTGTCTCATAAGGTGGGTTTCATGGTCCCATTTCACAGACCTCCCCCCAGACACACACCCATATACCACACACCCATACACCACCCACACCCACACACCTATACACCACATATACCCACACACTACACACACCTATACACCACACATACCCATATACCACCCACACCCCTATACACCACACATACCCACACACCTATACACCACACACACATACACACACCACTCACACTGCCATACACTACATATATCCACATACCACACACCCACACCCACACCACAAGAAGAGTCTTCAGAGTCAATCCTGAGCACCAGGAAGAAAGAGAAAGGAGTCTCTGAGCTAAGACCTGAGGTCCTGACTTCAGAGAGGCCCCATGTCTTCAGACAAAGTCTTAACCACTGAGCCATCCCTCCAACCTCTACAGCTGCGGTTTTGGGGAAGGACTCTAGCACCATGCATTGCTCTGGGCTGCCTGAGTCCCCCACACCCAGACAAGGCAGATTCTGCCTTTCTCTGGCCTCCTGAGGAGGGCCTTAACAAGTGGATGAAGTGGTTAGCTCTCTTGGAGTTTGCCTTCCAGGGGCTGTGAGATCTTTTTTGTTTGTTTGTTTTGGTTTTTCACGGCAGGGTTTCCCTGTGTAGCCATGGCTGTCCTGAATCTTGTTCTGTAGACCAGGCTGACCTTGAACTCACAGAGATCCGCCTGGCTCTGCCTCCCGAGTGCTGGAATTAAAGGCGTGCGCCACCACCGCCCAGCTGGCTGTGAGATCTTAAGCAAAATGAGAATTGGAAGCGTGGATGGTACAGGCTCCTTTCTAAGGCCAGTCGTTGACGTTGCCTCTTTGTGATCAACAATACACCACGCTGCCACATGGGTAGCCTCGGTGCTGTCCCTGGATGGAGCAGCCAGCCTGAGGACAACAATCAGCTCCCACAGCCTCACAGGCAGCTTTGAACCCCAGGGGTGTTGCTAAGAGGCCAAGTGGGCTCAGGAGGGCCTTGCTAGAGTCAAGACTGTGTGAAAGAAATCTCTCACCAGTCAGCACCCCACCTCCAACCCTGAAGCCACCTTGGCAGGACAATACTTCTAAGCCAGCTGTGTGTGGGCCCCTCCCTGGACCCAGACCCTGCTAAAGCCTGACTCACCTGCCAGGCCTCTTCAAACACGGCCCTCCTCCTGCCGGCCCTGAGAGAGATGTCTCCAGTCTCCAACCCCTCAGGATCATCACAACACTACCTCCTGAGCTTGCCAGTCTCAGTCCACCACCACCCTCTCCATGGTGTGGGCTTTCCTAGCCTCTCCCATCCTCCTTGGTGACCAGAGTGATCTGGGAGTGACTCAGAGGCCTGGCCACAGGCAAGCTGCTCTGAAACCCTGTGCTGCATTGAAATGAGCCCCAACCCACACCCCCACTCTCTAAAGCACCCGCTTTAATGTTAAGGCAGATCTCCACCGGAGCTGGCACTGAGAGGTAGCCTGACCCCCTTGCCGCAGCCTCCAGCCTGTCTGAATACTGCAGCCCTCACCACAGCTGAGCCCTGCTGGCTTGTAGAGGGAGAGTGGGTCCCATCCGTGACTAGAGACACACTACCTGCCTGTCCGGGCCGTGCGCTGCCCTGCTTCCCGCTCAGTCTCTTCTGCCTGCTGAGGTTGCTGTCCTCCTTACAGCCTCATTTCCGTAGCTGCCTCCCCAAGGTCCTCCTCTGCCACTTCTAGTCAGTATCTGTGGTCCCTGCAGACCTCTCAAATGCCCCCTCCAGGAAGCCGCCTCCACCTCTGTAAGTCTGTGCTCATACACCACCCCTCCCCAGGGTGTGCCCGGAGCCCTTCCAAGACCATGAGGTCCTCAGAGGTGGGGGGCATTTGGTTCTGCATCCCCAGTAGCCTGGGGCACAGGAAAGCGGATTTCAGAAACGGAAAGGTAGCCTATTGGAGCGGGCCAGTTCCTTATAGTGTCCCTAGGGGGTGCCGTGGCCCTGTGTAGAACCTGGCAGCCACTTGTGGCTAGAGAGGAGGTTCTGGGGATTCCCAGGAGACCTCAGAATATACAAGGTGCTCGCTCACTGTCCATTCCGATCTGACGCTTTCATGTAAGGAGCGAGCAGCGTTGGAGAGCGGGAATGTGACTACAGGTTAATTTAAAGATAATGGAGAAGACTTCAAAGAAATGTGTCAGACATGGTGGTGTGTGTCTGCTGTAGTCCCGCCGCTCAGGAAGCTGAGGCAGGAGAATTGTGAGTTCAAGGCCAGCCTGGGCTACATGGTGAGACCCTGTCCCAAAAAACAGAAAGCAAAATACAGTGAAACACAGATGATATCAAGAAACCCACACCCACAGCCCCGTTACGTGCTCACGTCCCTCTGCTAAAGGGAGACTGTGGAGCACGTTTGGTTCCCGTTGTTCAAACGCTGCAGCGTGGAGACTGCAACTCTGCCTGGCCGTCTGGGCAGCCAGGAGCCGATGGTGGGGCAGGAGAGGACAGCTCCGTGACCAGAGAGGCCCTTCAGGTGGTTCAACTTCTCAGCCTCGCCCTCAGTCCCACCTGCGCCTTATGCTAGCCCTCCCATGTGAACCTGCCACTCATTCGTCAAGATGACAGCCCTCTTGTTACGCCCCGCTGGCCTGGAGACAGGCTTCTAATCCTGTGTCTACCCAGATGGCTGTGTGACCGTAAGCAAATCACCCGGCATCTCTGTTCTCTGATTTCCTCTGTCTCCAGAAGTGGGTGTCAATTCTTGTTAGACCAGACACGCTGCAGTTACAGACTTATCCAAGGCCCCCCAAGGGAGGCTTGAGCCATGCAGGGGAGGAGAACTGAGTTCAAGAGAGGCCAATTGGTGACGCTGTGCGTGGGGACTGCCTTGCCCTGCTGATGGGACACCAGAGAAAGCCCAGATTCCCCATGCTGCGCTCAGTGTCACTCACCAGGACAAGGTGGCCCTCCTCCCGGCCCCGGGGGTTCTCCAGCATTGGTGACCTCTACAGCTGGGTCCCGGCTGAGGGGCAGCAGCATCCTGACCTCCCACTCTCTCCCCACGTGCTGACAACCATCTACAGACTTTACCAAATGTCAAGGGTGAAGGCTGTCACTAGTAGAGAGCAAAGACGTCCCAAGTCACTACTGAGTCTACTGTGGAGGGCCCTGCCACTGGAGGAGCAGATCTGGTTTGGAAGCTCCCTACTGTGGGTCGGGGTGGCAGCCCAGAGCCAGGCTCAGAGGCTCAGGGCAACCCCTGAGTGCAAGCCCCAAGGGGTATGGGGAAGGCAGAGCTGAGGCAAGAAAGGTGTGTGAGGTGAAAGCATGGCCCAGCCAGCGCAGGCAGGCGTGGGCAGAGCTGTCTTGCAACACGCGGCCGCTTTGGGCGGGCTTGAGGGAATTGGCAGACAAAGCTAAATAAACTGTCCCACTGTGCCGAAGCCTGGGACACAGGGCTAGCGACGACTCCCAGCTTCCAGCCTCCCACAAGGCCTGGCACAGGCCTTCCCCACCTGCAGTCACACCCCGTACCCTGCTAGGCCGGTGCCCAAGCCACACCCAGGGCTGGTGGGAGCCCCGAACCTGCCCTGAATGCTTTCAAACAGTAGCTGCTTTTCTCTATAGGTGATAAACCCCAAAAAGAAAATGAAGAAAAAGAAATACGTCAATTCTGGCACAGTGAGTAACCCCGCCCGCCCACCCATCACAGTGTGTGTTTGTGGGGGGAGCGGACATTGCCCTGAGCTGGGCTGCAGTGCAGAGGTCCGACCCAGGTGAGTGGGTGGCATCCGCCTGGGGGATCTCTGCAGGAAGGAAAAGGAACAGCCGGCATGCTTGTGGGGAATCCCCAGGCAGTGGGCGCCGTGAAAGGCCGATACTGGCGTCTGTCGTGGAGAGGAACTGAGGCTGCAGGCTGGGAAGTGACTCAGTCAAGGTCACACAGTCAGGAGTCAGGCGGGAGTGGGCCCCGCCTTTCATCCGCGTGGGCAGCAGCCGCTGACTCCGCGTAACTGTTACACCAGGGCCAGCGCCGGTCCGTGGCTTGTGGAGGCGGCTCGGCTGGACGTTCCCACGCTTACTCAGCAAACACGTGCTGGGCACTCAGCAGTGTTATGTGGACAAACAACGCAGCCAGGAAATGGCAGACCCAGGTCCCCGGTGCTTGTAATAGGGGTGACAGAAGGCTAATTAGTGTGTGTGTGTGTGTGTGTGTGTGTGTGTACACATCCGTGAAGTGATTGCAGTAGATATGGGGGAAGTGATACCAAATGGAGTAGATAGTAAGACTATGGAGGAAAGCAACTCAGGCCTCAAGAATATCGCACATGCAAAGGTCCTGAGGCAGAGCCCCAGCACTGTCCTAGAGCAAGTGGGTGTGTTTGCTGTGCAAATATACTCTGGCGTCTTTGGTCCGGGCTCCGCCTTGACTGCAGATTCTAATGGTGGCTGTGAAGGATGGAGTATGTTGTAGGCTGTTTCCAGTTGACTGAAAGCCACATGGGAAGAGGTTCAGTGGCTTCTCAGGTGCTTCACACACTGTTCCCCCGGGAAGGGCTCTCTGGGGTGGGGCTTCACACGCTGTTCCCCTGGGTGGGGCTCTCCGGGGCCACAGCACACAGACCTTCTGTCCCTTTCTTCACGTTGAGGGACATCAGCTTAGTCACAGATGAGGGGCTGGAAAAATAGTCAGTTCCACGCCAGTAGGGGCTCCTTGACCTCAGGGACCCCTCCTTTCAGAGACCTCTCTCTCGCTCCTCTCCATGACCCCAAATTCTTTGTGACAGGCTGCCTAGATGAACAAAGAAAGCCATTGCCAAAGTCTCTGAGGGCCAGAAGGCCGGAGGCTTCAACCAGGAGAGGGATCCTGGGTGCCAGGCCCCTGCAGGGAAAAGGCTGCTCAGAGGGTCTTGGGGCTGAAAGGGTGGAGGCTGAATTACACCCCAGAAAGAGAACAGAGACAGGTATGGGAATGGAGAGGTGCCGAGAAGCATGGCGTCCACGCCAGCCAGGGACACAGGCACAGCTGGCCGGCCTACGTCAGGAAGACTCCCCAGCCCTCCACACGGCAGGCCGGGGCTCTGGGGTTTCCCAGGGCCCCCCTTGGAGGATGGCTGGGCACTTAGCCCGGGCCCTGTGCTTCAGCGGTGGGGTTGGCATCACAGTTAAGTGAGATTCTACTAAAGCCCACCACACTCCAACACTCAGAAGGTGGAGGCAGGAGGATCAGAAGTTCAAGGTCATCCTGGGCTAGGTAGCCAGTTTGAGAGCAGCCTGGGCTACGTGAGACCGTGTGTCCGTGTGAAAGTCACAGAGGTTCTGGATCCAGAGCGAAGGTACATGACCTCACTGTGCCTCCTGGCGGCGTCCTCGGAACCTGTTCCCTTGGCTGGAGAATGTGGATAAGGGTCCTTGGTGGGGTTGCCACAGGCGCAGCATGAAGTAACATGGGTAAAGCCGGCCTGGATTGACGATGGCCGCTCTCACAAGACAGTGTGGAGTCACTGCTGGGCTCTCCACTAACCACACCCCCTTTCGTTCCCAGGTCACCCTGCTTTCCTTTGCAGTGGAGTCTGAGAGCACTTTCCTGGACTACATCAAAGGAGGGTGAGAGAAATGCCCCCCCTCCCCACCCCACCCCCGGCCTCCCCAGCCCCGGGGCACGGGAGAGGGCTCCATACTGCACAACCAGAGCACATCCCATGAGGCCCCAGCCGGGCCTGACACTGGGCTCTAAGCAGACTCTGCCCACGCTGAGGACCCCATTCTGAGCCCAGGGGTCCTGCCTGGGTCACGTCAGATCTCTGGGCAGAGGTGAGCCCCGATGGTGGTGGAGACTCCAGGACCAAGAGAGCCAAGGTGTGGGAAGTAGAAAGTGCTCTGGGCAGGGCATCAGGAGATGCAGGTTCTGGGTCCCTGTTTGCCTTGGATTTTCTGAGTTACTATGGTGAGTCATGTTCTCTCTGTGGGTAGCAGGGCCATCCTCAGCACAAGGGTTGTAGTAAGAGGTGAAAAGTTGAGGTGCCTTCCAGCACTGAGCTCCTGATGGGTGTGGGACAGGGACCTGTAAGGAGAGTGAAATCGGGGCAGTCCCAGGGCCAGCAGGTGCCCAACCCGAAGCTGAAAGAGCAGAAGGAACTCTAGGGGTGACCTGCAGGCCAGCACAGCCAGGCGGCCTCCGCTGTGGCCTGATTCCAAGGAGGGGCCTCCCTGGCACACTCCCTGCAGGCAGCTGCCAGGTCAGGGTGTGGGCAGCCGAGAGCCCACAGGTGCAGGCGAGGGATGACTGCACCTGCCTGAGAGACAGGCAGGGCAGCCACCCTACCCGGGGCGGGCGTATCCCAGCCTGGCAGGCACCCGGCTGCCCTGTCTCCGGGGCACAGTGAGACAGCTGTCCTGGGACATTCCTCACTTTCCCATGACACTTCTCCTTCATCTCTTGAACTTGCAGCCCCAAGGTTACAAGCCCTCCTTCTGCCTGCAGAGTACAAACACCCCCCTCCCTCTGAGCACCCAGAGGGCTCCTCTAGCCCTTCTCCGCACAGATCCACTCCCTGTCTTCCCCACCACGACTCCCTTTGCAGAGTTAGGGGTGCAGCTCAGAGGTACAGCACTTTCCTAGCATGCAAAATAAATAAATAAATAAACAAACAAAAAATCCCCAAACCGAAAATTCCATTAAGCAGCCAGCCCTCGTATTCCACTGCACCTGGCAATTTTCAGACAAGCTTCGTTTTGTTCACCCTCTCATTTGCATAGCGCTCCTCATTTACATAGAGGGCGGGGCGAAGGCCTTATCTCCATTCTGCACCCACCTGCGAGGTGGCCTGGCTCCTTTTGTTCCTGGCTAATTAGTAATCCTCCTGTTAGTGCCCCATGGGGCTAAATCCAGATGGAAGCTGAGGAGGCAGGGGGCTGCGGAAGCAGGTCATCAGACCCCTGAAAGAACTCTCTGGAGGGTCTGAGCTAGCCGGTTGACCCCAGGCTATGGGAGTACAGTGAGCGTGTCCAGGTGGGGGGCTGACTGAGGTGTCCGTCTGGGGCAGAGCCCAGAAGGAATAAGAGTGAGGGTGTCTCTGCCTGTGTCACATGAGACCGAGGGGCAGGAGCAGCTTGACTGCAGGAGTTGGTCCCCAATGCTTGCTTGCTTTTCTTTCCTTCTTCTTTTTCTTCCTTCATTTTGTTTTTCGAGGCAGGGTTTCTCTATGTAGCCCTGGCTGCCCTGGAACTCGCTCTGTAGACCAGGCTGGCCTCGAACTCAACAGAGATCCGCCTGCCTCTGCCTCCCGAGTGCTGAGATTAAAGGCGTGCGCCACCATTGCTTTCTGATCTCTTCCTTCCCCCGCGTTTTCAGGACTTTGAGTGGAAGAATAGTTAAGGAACAGCCAGCCTTTCCCCTCATCCTGTTTTTGGAAGACAACCCAGAAGTGTCCCTTGGCTGTAGTCCAGCAAGGCAGAGCCATCCTCCCAAGGATGACTCCTAATCAGGGCTTTTGCTCTCCAGGTGTCTCCCTTCCCCTAACAAAGATGCTGTTATTCTACATGGAGAGATGCCATCCAACAGTCTACTGCTATAGTAAGGAATCCCCGGCCACAGGCTTCACAGTATCCAGTAGTGCTGAGTGCAGCAGTGATTCACACAGCCCTTCAGGGGCCCAGGCTCTTGCTCTCTTGTGGCTCTTCTCTTAGAGACTGCAGTCTAGGAGATGCTCTGCCCCCAAATCCTGGCTTGTCTCCTGCTGGCCAACTACTTGTCCTTTTCCAGGGGACAAAGATCTCGTGTGCAGCAGCTTGGCTGTGATGAGGTGGCAAGAGAGCTGGAATTTCTAATAGGGACCTTCTCCTAAGTGCAGTTGAAATGGGGCCTGGCTCCTGTTACATCCTCCACAGCCCCATGCAAGGCACCTTCCAACAGTGTGGCCCCAGGATTTTTGTTAAGCAGATTCTGAGGGTCCCACCTCAAACCAACTGAATTGCCACAGGGAGAGGGCCCTGGAATCCTCTCCCTCTGGTTCCCGGCCGTGTGGGAATCATAAGGTGAGACTACACCCAGACACACATCTTCATCAGTTTTATTCTGTCCACATCTGACCCGGGTCCCACAGCAGCTGGCTGTGAAACCTCCAAGCTGACTTCACTATGAACAATTTCAACACATGCTGTAGCATTGAGAAGGGAACCTCAGGTGCCTCCCCAGACTCTCACTGACCTGCCCAGACAGCCGGAGTCTATTCTCCCCCTCGTCCACTGTGATGAAGTGTATCTCAGCCCTCCTCCATCTCCAGGTCCTATAGAAAGTAGCTCTAGAACACAAAGCTTTCCCTTCCCAATACAACACAGGGGTTAAAGAGATGGCTCAGTGGTTAAGAGTACTTCCTGCCCTTGCAGAAGACGACACCCACATCAGGAGGCTCACAACAGCCCGTAACTCCAGCTCCAGGGGATCCGACACCCTCTTCTGGCCTCTTCCAGCACCTGCACTCAGGTGCACATTCACACAGACACATAGTAAAAAAATGTTTAAACACATAGCCATACTATGTGATCACAAAATAACCCACAGTCCACAATAATGCTGTAAGCACTGAAAAATACAGTTCCTTAATACCGGGATGTAAGCAGTTTTTGAATGTCCCCGGATGTCTTAAAACTTTGGTTGGTTCTGAAGTCCAGTCAAAATCCAAATACCAATTGATATATTTCCCTTAATTCTGTTTTCATCTTGCGGGATCTAGAGGGGGACGAGAGGTTTCCAAGTTTGCAGCTCTGATTCCTGTAGCAATCCTATACAGTTTTCCAAAGACTCTTGATGTAACCCTGTGATGTCATTTAATACCCCCCCCACCCCCGGAATTTTCTGTAAGAACTTAGAGACTGGCTGGGGTGGCATACGCCTTTAATCCAAGCACTTGGAAGGCAAAGACAGGAGGATTTCTGTGAGTTCAAGACCAACCTGGTCACATAGCAAGTTCTAAGCTATTCAGGGCTACCTAGTAAAACCGCATCTCAGAAATTAAGAAGAAAAAAACCTAGTAGAAAGTGGTGGGAGCTGAGCCAGGTTCAGGGTTGGATTTTTGGCCAGGCAGTATGATGGGTGGCGTCGAGTTCTTCCTCCTAGAGATACTTAGTGTAGTTTTGGCTCCTTGTCTGCCATGTTTTCACCAGCAATCTGACTCTGAATTTGAACCAGAAACCCAGGGAGCCCTGACCTCACCTACTCACTCACTTGGGCATGGGTTCAGAGAGGAAGGAACAGCGACCCACAGAACCATGCATGCCCACAGGACATAGTCAGTCCCCGTGGGTTCTGGAATGCTCACCCCCAATGCTCCCAGTGGCCTGGCTCCCCGAGGGCACGCCTGTTGCAGCCGCTCCAGCTTCCCAGAGCTTGCACACAAGCGGCTTCCCTGCAGCCACATACCTGACAAACATGGATGCCCAGCGGTTTTTCCCCCCCGCCTTGCCCAGCGCTGCTCACCACCCATCCTCCCCAGGTGACTGCAGGTCTTCTCTTCTTTAGGACGCAGATCAATTTCACCGTGGCCATTGACTTCACTGCCTCCAATGGTAAGTGGGGCAGGAGTGGGTGGGGGGGTTGTCTCTGGGCTGTGGTGGACAACTCGGCTGTGAGCCAGGTCCCGCATACTTCCTCCTGTTCCTGGTGGGTGACACTGTTCCTAGTGAGATGTAAACAAACATGTTCTTCCCAGATAGAGAACCAACAACACCAGAGTCCAAAGGGAGCTTGCTGGGCTCGCTTGCAGGAGTGTGAGTGAGGGGTCACTATAGGAACAGGGGCGAATGAAAGCCACCACACTGTGGGTGACAATTCGGAGGAAACTGCCCACCAGAGAAGGGTGCTATGTTCTCACATCCAAAGTGAGAACAAAGAGGGCTGTGCACACCCTTGATCCCAGCACTCGGGAGGCAGAGGCAGGCATATCTCTATATGAGTTCGAGGCCAGCCTGGTCTACAGAGCGAGATCCAGAACAGCCAGAATGACACAGTGAGACCCTGTCCCCCAAAATAAATAATTGGTTAATTAAATAGCCAAGAAGGCTGAGGCCTCCCCAGATCAGATGACACTAAACCAGTGCAGCTGTGCTGGTCGGGGGAAACACACCCCCAACTGTTTCCCTCATCAGGAGCACCCCAGTCTACTGGGGACCAGGAGAATGCAGTATTCTAGATCTGGCTGTGGCTGGATGGCCAGGAGCCATCACAGTGCTTAGGTGCCCCCTGAAAAAGAGCACAGAGCTTCTTGTGGGGTCACGACCCCCGCCAAGGAGCTCTGAGCTCATTTCTGTCAGAAGACACCTAGGTCTCACCCTCCCTGGTGAGTTCTGTGGCTATAGGGCATGCGTACTGGGCTGTTAGAGCCAGGGGCAGGGTGTCCTAGTACTGATGCCCCCTAAAAAAAAAAAAAAAAAAAAAAAGACAGTGCAGGAGATGGCCTCAGCTGTGCAAGGACTGGAGGCCTGGTCCCCAGGATTGACATACGTGGCCCCTGTATGTGGTGGCCGTCTATAATCAGCCTAGTGACACTAACTAGCCATGTTGGCCAGTTCTGGGTTTGATTGGAAGATTTCAGTGAATTAAGTGGAAGAGCAAGGGAGGAGGATTCTCAGATCAGCCTTGGGCTCTCCGTATGCAAGAGCCCACACATGCATGCACACCCACATACAGACATGCGTGCACACAGACGTGAAAATGGAGAGGAAACAGTTGTACCTAAACCACCCATTTGGTCCTAACCGTGACCCTAGGGTGGGGCAGGGGTATCTGCAGTGCGGAGACTAAGGCTGCAGGAGGTATAGACAATGGTAGTGCCTTGGTCAGTAATAAGTGGATCCGTGACACCAACGCTTGAGGTGGCGGGCGGGCAATGGGGGCATCACGGCGGGGGGGGGGGGGGCTCGGGGTTAGGGGGGCACTGCTGGAAGAAGACTCCACAGGGCCGGTGGCCACGGACGAGAGACAAGGAGGCAAGCCTCGTGGACGCCAAGGAGAGAAGCACACTGCCAGGGCCGTGCAGGGAAGTGTGGAGAGGCTGGGGCTGGGAGGGGGGGACAGGAGGCTAGACCCAAGGGGATCCTGGGGCATGGTGGGCTCTGGGGCGACCTGGGTGAGATGAGGGCTCAGGGCGCTTCGAGCAGATCTGGCCTTGGAGTGGGGGTTGGGCAGGCCAGTGTGTAGTGTGGACCACAGGTTAGGGCAGGGCTGGGCGGGGGCAGTGGGGACCACGAGGAGGCGGGGGCTGCTGTCCTGTACACCGGATGGTGGCGGCCTTCTGGATCTGTTCCAAGGGTTCTTTGCTGACTGCTGGGTGAGGATGGATGGAGGGGGACGATAGAGCGAGGAGGGCTCAAGGGTGAACAGTGGGGCTCGTGGACACACCCTGCCCAGTTGGGCAGATGTCCCCACGTCTTGTGTTGCAGGGAACCCCTCACAGTCCACATCCCTGCACTACATGAGCCCCTACCAGCTGAACGCCTACGCCCTGGCGCTGACCGCTGTCGGAGAGATCATCCAGCATTACGACAGTGACAAGATGTTCCCCGCCCTGGGCTTCGGGGCCAAGCTGCCCCCCGACGGCAGGGTGTCACATGAGTTCCCACTGGTAGGAGGTGCCAGGCTGGGAACAAGCAGTGGGGGACGGGGTGGGGGGGGTTTCTAATCCTGGGCCTGGATACTTGTAATCCCCATAGGCATGGCCACCTACTTGGGTTGGGGGTCTGAGCTAAAGGCAACTATGCCCTGCCTCTGCCTCTCTACTGCCTCCCCCTGCCTCCCTGGGTCCAACCCTGCCTCTGCTTACCCCTGCCTCCCCCTGCCTCCCCCTGCCTCCCCGGGCCCAGCCCTGCCTCTGCCTCCCCCTGCCTCCCTCTGCCTCCCCGGGCCCAGCCCTGCCTCCCCCTGCCTCCCCGGGCCCAGCCCTGCCTCCCCCTGCCTCCCCGGGCCCAGCCCTGCCTCTGCCTCCCCCTGCCTCCCTGGGCCCAGCCCTGCCTCTGCCTCCCTGGGCCCAGCCCTGCCTCTGCCACCTTCCCGCTTTCTTGACGCTCAGCTGCCTTCTCCTTGTCCTAGAACGGCAACCAGGAGAACCCCTCGTGCTGTGGCATCGATGGCATCCTGGAGGCCTACCACAGCAGCCTGCGCACTGTGCAGCTCTACGGCCCCACTAACTTCGCCCCCGTGGTCACCCACGTAGCCAGGTGAGCCCGGGGCGGCTGGCCCCCAGGAAGCCTTACGGGAGGGGAACAGAGGGCCTCCTGCCACCCGCTCACCTTTCAGCAAGGGGCCCAGATGAGTCCCTTCCACCCCTTACCACAGCGTTTGGGAGTCTTGTTCAGGGGGCCTGGGCCAGGGGCTCCGGGACACACCACTTTGTGTGCCCACCCTCACCCTACCCCACCCCCACCCCCACAGGAATGCCGCAACTGTGCAGGATGGCTCCCAGTATTCTGTTCTGCTCATCATCACCGATGGCGTCATCTCCGACATGGCGCAGACCAAGGAGGCCATCGTCAATGTGAGTGGAAGATGGGCTGGTTCTCTCTCTCTCCCCTCTCTCCTCTCCTCTATCTCCTCTCTCTCCTCCTCTCCTCTCCTCTCCTCTCTCTCTCTCCTCTCCTCCTCTCCTCTCCTCTCTCTCTCTCCTCTCCTCCTCTCCTCTCCTCTCTCCCTCTCCTCTCCTCTCCTCTCTCTCTCTCCTCTCCTCCTCTCCTCTCCTCTCTCCCTCTCCTCTCCTCTCTCCCTCTCCTCTCCTCTCCTCCTCTCCTCTCCTCTCTCCCTCTCCTCTCCTCTCTCCCTCTCCTCTCCTCTCCTCTCTCCCTCTCCTCTCCTCTCTCTCCTCTCCTCTCTCTCCCTCTCCCTCTCTCCCCCCTCCCTCTCTCCCCCCCTCTCTCCCCCCTCCCTCTCTCCCCCTCCCTCTCTCCCCCCTCCCTCTCTCCCCCTCCCTCTCTCCCCCTCTCCCTCTCTCCTCCCCTCTCTCCCTCCTGTCTCTCTGTCTCTGTCTCTGTCTCTGTCTCTGTCTCTCTCTCTCTCTCCTCTCTCTCTCCTCTCTCTCTCTCTCATACACATACATGCACAGTTTTGGGGGACTGAATCATCTTGTCCCACTCCTGGGAGAACCTGGTGGGGGTGCCTCCTTTAAAGAAACACTAGGGGGGTTCTCTCCCTGCCCCCACAATGTTTCCCGAAAGGGGACCCCTGCTCCCTTTTGAATCCCTCATCTAGCTGCTGGCTGGAGTCTGGCAGGACGTGGAGAGAGTGCTAGACAGAGCTTTGGGAGATAAAAGAGGCCCTGGGTCTATGAGAGGTCAGACCTCTGAACCACACAGATGGCCCTGTTCTGGGGGGAGGGGGGGCATGGCTCCCTCAGCCTCCCACTCGAGGCCTCAGCTTGCCTGTCATGTAGAGGAGGTAGGGGGTCCCAGAATGAGGAAAGCTTCCCCCACCAGCCCTGACCCATGGTTTCCCTATAGAAGGGACCCCAGCCACAGCTGCCCAGGTCCCTCATGGTGGAGCCCCAGTTCCAGAGAGGAGGCGGCTCACAGAGGCAGGCAGACCCAGCTCCCCCAAAATGCTCTTCTCTTGATCTCCATGTTCTCTCCCTATCCTGTCCTTTTCCTGAGGGTTCCTTGGGGTCCCCTGCCCTTCACTACTCATCCCTTCCCGCCCTTCATTTGACTCGCCTTCCTGTCCCTACCTGTCCCTCACTAGGGCTCTCCCCCTTCCCCTGTCTTCTCCCAGGCTGCCAAACTCCCCATGTCCATCATCATTGTTGGCGTGGGCCAGGCCGAGTTCGATGGTGAGTCCAGTGTCCCCTTCCCAGCTCTCTCTTCCCACAGACTTCCGTGGCATCCTGTCCCCACCAGCGAGAGCTTGGGTCTGGGTGGGCTCCACCAGCGAGAGCTCGGGTCTGGGTGGGCTCCACCAGCGAGAGCTCGGGTCTGGGTGGGCTTGTGTGCCCCAAGAGGGTGTGTCAGTACCCACGCATGCCTCAGCCTCATCCCGGGGCTGTACCGCTCCCCTGGGCAAGGAGCCTGGACAAGGGGAGCAGGGCACTAGCTGCATGTTGGTCTCGGTCTCTAGTGTCGGCACGAGGGCCCCGGGGTGGCCTGGGATTGGAGGTCAAGTCCTGTGGACTCTGTCACATACGCGCACCCCTTGTCCCCACAGCCATGGTGGAGCTGGACGGTGATGACGTGCGGATCTCCTCCCGGGGGAAGCTGGCTGAACGGGACATTGTGCAGGTGAAAACAGACCGGCCTCAGAGCTCCTTTGCCGACTCCCCAAGGACAGACCTTGGGATCCCCCCTGGGCCAGTCTCCTCATGAGGCCGCACCCCACCCTGCCCTGCATGAAGCTCCCTTCTAACCTGAATGAGGACCCCACAGAATCCAAAGCCCTGCAAAAGGGCTCCATGCTCCTGGACTGTCTGTAGTCCGCGCTACACGGCCTTCCAGCAGCATGGAGGCCCCATGAAGATGGAGGCAACATCTTTAGTGTTTAGGAGGAGGAGGGCAGGAAGGAGCCGGAGGGAGAGAACACTGAGAGGAAGGTGGGCTAGGTGTGGGTTTAGAGAAGGGGTCCTGAGAGACAGAGGGGGTCCCTCTGGAAAGGGGTGATAAGAGGTGAGAAGGAAGCTAGGAGGCGGGATTCAGTCCAGCTTTCCCAGCATCCTTTGAGCCTCTCTGCTCATTGCTAGTCTCAGGTGAAGGGATAGCGGGGACGAGTGACCCGAAATAGAGTCTTCGGTGAAATTCATGAAGTGGGAGTTGGGTGCGGTGGGTCCTCTGGTAGGGGACCCAGCTGCCCCATCCTGACCCCACTTTCCTGCCTCTCCCAGTTTGTGCCCTTCCGGGACTACGTGGACCGCACCGGCAACCACGTGTTGAGCATGGCCCGCCTGGCCCGGGATGTGCTGGCCGAGATCCCCGACCAGCTGGTGTCCTACATGAAGGCACAGGGCATCCGCCCACGCCCGCCGCCCGCCGCACCTGCTCAGTCGCCACCACAGTCCCCAGCCCACTCACCTCCTGGGTCCCCTCTGCACACGAATATCTGAAGCTTGCGGGACCAGGGGCCTGGAGGGCTGAGGCCCCTCTCTCCTTGCGGCCGCCTTCCCAGACTCTTCTTGGAGGGCTGGCAGGAGATGGGGTGTCTATGGCCTCACCCCACCTCCTGGCCTCAACTCCCCCCGCCCAAATCCAGGGAGCTGGGGGTGGTGTAGAAGACAAGGGGTACACAAGATTCTGGGGTTGAGTAGATTCCCCTAGCCTAGGTTGGATAACCCCAAGACTCCCCTATTCTTGCAGTCCTGCTGGCCTCTTCCAGCTCCTCTCCCCTCCTGCCCTAGTGGCTAGTGTTCCAGTCCCATGAGACCCCCTGTCCTGTTTCCAGGGAACCCCAGGCTGGTGGGCTTACCAGGGATGGGTGTGACTGACCCTCTTAGGGACACCCTATATAAACAGAGCCTGTGGGCTATCGCAGACTGTGATGGGGGCCCTGTGAGCATAGTCCCCTCACAATCCTCAAAGGCTCGGTGGTATGCTAGAATGTTCTAGATGCAGGGTTGCAGCCTCCTTAGCGCTGTCACAGGTAGCTTGTGGCATCAAGATGTCTCTTGCTCGCCTGTGAGGCTACTCACCTGCCGGGCACAGGGCCAGCCCCTGCACTTCCACTCGCCTCCTCTGCCCTTCAGTGGCTCTAGGACCAGAGCCGGGAGCCCTGGGCACCAGCCTGTCCCGACCCACATCCAGCAGGAACCCACCCAGCACAGCCTCTGCTCTCTGGGTCTCAGTGCCCACACCTCTGTGACGACAGGATTGGTCAGGTGGTCCAGCGTTTCCTGAGCCATCCTGA
Source organism: Peromyscus maniculatus bairdii (assembly GCF_049852395.1). Lineage (NCBI taxonomy): Eukaryota > Metazoa > Chordata > Mammalia > Rodentia > Cricetidae > Peromyscus > Peromyscus maniculatus. Next base: position 7,303,751 of record NC_134872.1, on the reverse strand, counting down.
GGGTCCAATTCCATGCCACACCCAGCCTCCCCATCCCCTCCTCATGACCGCCGTCCACACCCAGGCCGTCTCGACTCTGGGGTTACCCCATTGCATCCCGTCACCCCGCCCCACCCCCAGCCCTTCAGTCATCAAGAGCCCCTGCCCCTGCCATGGGAGGGTGGCAAGGAGCTTTCCACCTGAAGTCACCCCACTGGCCGACATCTTTTGTCCACTGGGGCAGGTCTTGCATGTGTCCCTTATACCGCATGGGGTCCCCGCCTGCCATCTCCCATCCCATCTGCCTCTGTCATGCATGGTGGTGGTGGTGTTTCTGTCTGGTCCTGTGCCTGTCTGAGACCGTCTCTGTGGAACTTGCCTTAAGCGGAAGTAAACCGGTTCTTTTAGTAGACGCCCCCGTCCCTTCTCCTTCGGAAACTGCTCCGCCGCTTGCCCAGCATCTCCCTGCTGCCTTGGTTCTTTGGTTCAGCCATGCCTCTGTCAGACTCTGTGAGAGGCAGGGGGTGTGTGTGGCAGGGGATGAAGCCTGGCCCCCCCTCCCCCAAACATCACAGAAGACAGGAAAGACAGCGAGCGAGCGAGCGTGCAGACGCTCGGGTCTGTAGCCCGGCTTCAGACCGTGGGAAGAGTCAGGAGCCATGGGAGAAAACGAGAGAATGGACACCAGTGGTGAGGTGTTTTAGATGAGACAGAGCCCCAGGAAATGAATTGGGAGCCGTGCTGAAGCCTGGGTGAAGAGGGCTCTGGTGGTGGGATAAGGGCAGAGTCCCCGAGGTAGGAGCCTGGTGTGTTTGAAGAGGGACCAGGGGGCTGCTGTGGCTGCTGTGATGGAGCTGACATCAGGGAGGGGCCAGGATGCTCAGGGCCCTGTGGTTCATGGTAAGGCCTGACGTTTGCTCTGGAGAGACGTAGCCACTGAGGAAGTGAGAGACAGCACGTGACCCGAGTCTCTCCAACGTGGATCACTATCACATTCAACCGCTCACTTCATCTCTCGACGATATCTACTGAGCGTCCAGTCCAGGCCTGCGCAGGGGTCAGAGGCATTGGCTCATGCCTGGGGTCACCCTCCAGGCTAAGTCAGCCACCACAGGGCAGCAGTGCCAGCCAGCAGGAAGGGCTGGGAACTGTGCCACTAAAGGGCACTCTGGCCCCTCCAGGATGACCCCCCCCCAGGTGTGTGCCCAGCAGAGTGACAGGTAGGGTACATGAGTGCACTGATGGTGTGACGTACTCAGGGCCCTGTGTACTTTAAGCAGATAGTAAGCATCTTTCTTGGTCCCTCCTCACAGGTCAGGGCCATCGCCACCCTGAATCATGGGGACAAGGACTGTACACACACACACACACACACACACACACACACACACACACTGCACATGCTGTCCAACCAGCCCTCTGGGCAGCCATTCTGAGCCTGTCTGTACTCAAGAGGAATTCAGTGCTCATTACCCTCCAGTCCGGGGCTGTTTACCTCTGACGACTTCACGGTAAATTACAGCTGACTCACAGCCGTCCCTATAATCAGATGCCCTGCGCCTCCCCTGACGCCGACGCCGCTTGAGTGGAAATGGGGTGGGGTCGTGGCTGGAGAGAAAGGGAAGTTCCCATAACCAGCAGCCTAGTTTCCACCTCCTTGGGCGCCATGGGAAAGTGTCGGGAGGAGACCGGTGCCCAGCGGGGGATCCAGACAGAGAGCAGCTGCTCCTAGGGGGGTGGGACGGGACACACCACCAAAGGTAGCTTCCTGGTGACGTGGCTTCTCTGCTGGGTCCTTCTGAAGGTGTGTTCTGCTTTCTCTGAGTCCCTCCCGGATAGCCTCAGTGATCTTCGGGGCTATGGAGGCCCTGACAGTTAGTTCCGTAGCAGGGACTGGTTTGACTTGATTCAACACAGTGGGCCTTGGGGGTTTTGACCAGTCAGTCCAGGGCCCCCCTTCCCCTCCCTGCTTGTCTGTCTCTGTCTCTGTGTCTGTCTGTCTGTCTCTCTGTCTCTCTCTCTCCCTCTCTGTCTCTCTCCCTATCTCTCTCTGTCTCTCTCCTCTCTCTCCCTCTCTGTCTCTCTCCCTCTGTCTCTCCCTCTCTCTGTCTCTCTCCCTCTCTGTGTCTGTCTATGTCTGTCTCTGTCTATCTGTCTCTCTCTGTGTGTCTGTCTGTGTGTTTCTGTGTCTCTGAGTGTGTGTGTGTGTGTGTGTGTGTGTGTGTGTGTGTGTGTAAAGCTGGTAATGTTAAGCTAAACAAGCCGTCTTGAGAATGACAGTGGATACAACCTTCCTGGCTCCAGGGCCAACATAGAAACTGAGGCCACGTCCAAAGAGTCAGAGAGCAGTCATCTCTCTAAGATGGGTGGGAAAGAGAGAGAGGGGTGCGCCCTAATGGGAAGGAGCAGGCCTTGAAAAGGGGCCCTTCCCAGCTACCCTACTGAAAGAAACCACACAGAAGAAAGGGCGGGGCTCCAATTCACAAGCCCAGGCTTGCAGCTCAATGTGGACTTTATTTTTGTTCCTGTCTGGGACTGAGGGGGTGTGGGACAGAGCTGGAGGCAGCGGGCAGGGACGGGCGAGGCAGATGAAGGGCTCTCTTAGACTCACCTGACTGTGGTGCCTGACTCTTAGCCCCTGGCCTGCAGGACTGAGGGGCCCAGGATGGTAGGCCCAGAGTGGTCCTCTTTCTGCCCCCCTTTAATCCTCTCATCTCAAACACCCCGAATTAGTCAATGGAAGAGGGTGACGGCATCTTAGTCACACCTGCCACCCTCCTTGGAACCACCCTGGGAAGAGAAGAGATTCTCATCCCATTTTTCAGATGAGAAATCTGAGGCCCGGGGAGACGCAGAGGCCCAGAATCACAAAACTATGAGGTTGGGAGCCCACGGGTGTCTGAATCTCACATCTCTTTCCCTGAGTGCGAGCGATCCTCATTCCACTGCTGCTGTTCCCTTGCGTATCAGGGCAGTCTCTGTGACACCGTCTGTGTCCCCATGAGAAAGGGGAAAGGCAGCCTCTAGAGGACTAAAACTCCTCGGCCTTGAAGCTCAGCTTCTCCAGGCATGGCCTGCCCTCTCAGACTCCTGTCCGTCACCATGGAGTCCCAGTCATGCCCTCTTCAGAGCATGGGGTCCCTGTCACGTCCAGATACCTCCCAATTCCCCGGGCTATTCTGGACCTTTGGAAAATGGCCCCGAGTCCCACCTGGAAAGGGCGACAGAGGCAGAAGCAGAGGACAGGGCTAACAGCGCAGCTGGAGTAGGCTGGCAGGGTACATGGGCTGGAGGCCACAGAAGCCAGTGGTGTGGGTGGCAGGTGGCTGTAGTTGGAGGTTTCTGTGGTCCGCCCGGCTCCACAGTCCAGACAAATCTCTCTCTCACCCATGGTCCTACAGCTGCTTATAAAGCAATTGCTCAGAGGCTTATATTACTTACAGACTGTATGGCCTAATGGCTCAGGCTTCTCGCTAGCTAGCTCTTATAACTTAACCCATTTCTATCCATCTATAAGTTGCCACGTGGCTGTGGCATTACCGGTCTGCTGGCATCTTGCTGTTCCTTAGGCGGGGTGGCTGGTGTCTCTTCTGCCTGTCTTCTTCCTGTCTCTCCCCCTTGGATTTCCCGCCTGCCTCTAAGCTGCCTTGCCATAGGCCAACGCAGCTTATTTACCAACCAATCAGAGCAACACACATTCACAGCATGCAGAAAGACATCCCACAGCAGGTGGCCCACAGCAGCCACATAGCCCACTACAGAGCAGGGTCCCCACATCAGCACAAAGACCACTAGCACCACAAGGGTGAGCTGGGTGTTTGCCCTGTTCTCCGGTACACTCTACCCCCAGGGGACCCAGGGGCTGTGTGCACGGACACCAGCCCACATGGCCATAAGAGCAGCCCAGGCCCAGCAGGCAGGGTAGGGAGGCCAGGGCTCCCAGTAATGTAGCGAAGCAGGTTAGTTGAGGCAGGCTGAGCAGCAGGAGGCAGGCCAGGGCCTCAGGGGCACCCACCACCTGCTCTAATACTGTCACCCGCCGGAACACCCAGCTGGGCAGCGAGGTAGCCAGACTTGGTACCCACATAGCCCCACAGAGCAGCGGTCGGGCACGTGGGGCGGCTGGGAGAGCCATACGGACCAGACCACGGCCACAGGACGCACAAGTTCAGTGGCCGCCGTGCGGCAGGAAGTGCAGACCATGGCGGTGGTGTTGGCAGCCTGGCCGGTGGTGCAGATGGCAGGGCCCAGCCTCCAGCCCCAGTGCCAGCAGCTCAGCAGCCAGGCAGGCACCACGAAGGATAAGAAGAGCAGGTTGGCCAGTGCCACGTTCACCCTAAGGCTGGTGGTCACGCCAAGAGCAGGGGAGAAGCTCGAGGACCACGGGCCACCACTAGCTGCAGGAACCCACTGGCCAGCAGCCCCACGGAGCCACCTCCCCTGGGGGGCTGCCCACCCTGTGTAGAGAGTGGCATTCGGCTCCGTGGTGGTGAAATCTGTAGATAATGGTATTTCTGATTTAGGAAGGAAAGCTCAAAGTTTTTCTGGTTGTATTGTCTATGAAAGTCCTCGTGGAAATCATGAAAGGGGTTGCCAGGGACTTGAGGCTTAAGTTAGGGCGGATCAGGCCAGATTCCATGAGTGGCTCGCAGCTGCCGGCAAGCATCCTTGCTAGAGCCTGCCTGTGACTCGGTGACAGGCTCCAGAACCCCAGACCAGACACTGCTCGGGTCATGCCCACCTGCAGTCTCCCCTCTACGGTCCACACAGTGGATCGAGGCTCCCTGCTGCTCCAGGAGGGACACACCCACTGAAGAGCCTGAGTGTGTCTTCACTTCCCACATCCTCAGTCAGGCACTCCTATCCCAGAATTCCCTCTACCCCTGCCCCCCAGGAATCAGACAGCTGGACTACACAAAGCACCTACCCCACCCCCTCCGCTTTCCTCTGAGACCTATACGAGGAGATCCCCACTCTGCCTGGCGGACCTACTGAACTCAGGACACCTGCCATGCTGTCTGTCTGTCTGTCTGTCTGTCTGTCATCGGTCTGTTCACGGCACTAATAACTCTTAACAAACGTCCTCCCCAAGAGGACAATCTGTCCCAGTGTCTCCCTTGAGCCCTAAACCCGAGAGGTTTTAATAACAACTTAAAAGGTTGGGGGTAGGCATGCAAGAAAGTGACCTTCCCTGTTGTACAATGAAGCCCTGGAATTAGAGAGGGGGGGGGGTAGGGCTGGGGAGTTGGCTTAGTGGCGAAGAACACGCACTGCTCTTCCAGAGGACCCGAGTTCAGTTCCCAACACCCACATCAGGTGTCACAACCATCTGGAACTCCGGCTCCCGAGGACCTGATGCCTCTTCTGGTCTCCGCAGGCACTGCACATATGCCCACACCAACACACATGCATATACATAATAAAATAAACCTGAGTTGGGGGGCGGGTAGCACATGCAAGCTTAGAGACCCTTTTGGAAAGGCCCAGAGGCTGCGCCCGCCCCCCAGGTCCTTGCTCATAGGCCTTCCCACAGGCCTTGGCCTCCATGGCTGACTCGGCTGTTTGCCACTTCAGACCTCGAGGATATCAGCCCAACAGGATATCTGCCTGCATTGCCTGGGTTCCAATCCTGCCTCTGCCACTCAGGAACCGGGGAACAAGAGAAAGTTCCACAGCGTTCCTTGGCCTCGGTGTCCTCAGCTGTAAGGACAGAAGAAATAAAGCAGGGGCCAACAGTAACTGTCCCTGTGCTGGGCCAGGGCAGCTCTCTTGCAAGGAGGTGACACAAAGCTGCAATATATCTGAGCGCGCGCACGCACACACACGCACGCACACACACACACACACACACACACACACACGAGTGCACAGGCTGAGGATGTGGCTGGGCCCTGATGCTCTAAGCAACCTGGGGCCAACACCTGTCTGTGACACACCACCCCAGGCATGCGGGGAGGCGGGGGATCCCCCCTCCCCCCACCCACACACTGTGTTCCCTCTGCTCTGGGTGCTGGGGGTTCAGCAGCAGCAAGCCAGGCCAGGCTGTCCCCCTCCCTGTTTCCTGCTAGCCCTAGCCAGAGTCTCCCCCTACAATGGGGGCCGGAGAAGCCAGGTTTCCCCTGCCAGGTCACTGCTAGGCTGAGGGGTCCTCAAGCTTCTCCAGTAGGGACCCTGACCTGGGAGCTTGTTTGGTGTCTGCCCTGCCTAATTTTATAACTACATGACCCAAGCTAGAGTCATTTTGGAAGAGGAAATCTCAGTTGAGAAACTGCCTCACCAAATCGGCCTATGGCAAGGCTGTGGGGCATTTTCTTACTGATGATTGCTGTGGGAGGTATGGGTGGGGCCACCCCTGGGCTGTTAGCTCTAAGGTGGCAAACAGAGCAAGCCATGGGGGGCAAACCAGTAGGCAGCACCCCTCCATGGCCTCCGCTTCAGCTCCTGCCTCCAGGCTCCTGCCCTGCTCAAGTTCCTGCCCTCATTTCCCCTCTGTGATAGACTGTGACCTGGAAACATGAGATGAAATAAACCCTTTCCTTCCCAAGAAGCCGCATGTGGTGGGAGAGGGCTGAGGGGCTGCTATAGCGTGGGCTCCCGCTCCTACACAGCCTCCAGGGGCCAAGGAATGATGACAGCGTGAATCGGTGTGTGTGTGTGTGTGTGTGTGTGTGTGTGTGCGCGTGCGCGCACGCAGGACCCATGTCTGCTCTGAGTATCCACATCTTTCTGTAAGAAATTCTGAATCACCAGCCTTCAGCCTGTGGGTGCTGGAGCCCAGCTTCAAGACCCTGCTTCAGGGCCATGGGTGTGGCTCCGTTGGTAGAGTGCTCTCTTAGTATGCACAAACGATGCCTTGAGTGTTATCCTTGGGCCACATAAACCAGGCGTGGGATGGGGGTGTAGTTCTTGCCTGTTATCCCAGCACTGGAGGGTGGAGGCAGGAGGATCTGAAGTTCAAGGTCATTGTTGGCTACATAGTCAGTTGAAGATTAGCTAGGACTTATGACACCCTGTCTTGAAGAGGAGGAGAGAAGAGAGAGGGGAAGAGGGGAAGGAGGTTGGAATCCCCAGCACCCAGGTAAAAAACAGATTACAGCTACCTGCAACTGTAACCCCAGTGTTGGAGGGTGGACACAGGCAGATCCCAAGAGCCAAGTGGCCAGCAGAGCTGAAATGGGAAGCATTTTCAGTGACCAACTCTTTCAGGTCAGAAAGGTGTAGAGTGGCCGAGGAAGACACCCAAAGTCTGGCTCTGGCCATTGCATGCCTGGACATGGGCACAAACACCCGAACACTCATGGGTGTGCAACACACACACAAAGGAAGAGAAAGAAGAGAGAAACATCAAACCAAGGCCCAGTGGAGTGCAGACTTACAGGTACCCAGGAGGCTGAGGCAGGAGGATCACAAGTTCAAGTCTGGGCTGCAGAGTTAGTTCAAAGCCAGTATGGGCAACTTAGGGAGACCCTGCCCTAAAATAAAAAGAGGAGGAACTGGAGAGAGAACTCAGTTTGCTGCCAAGTCAGAAGACCCAAGTTTGACCCCTGAGACCCACACTGTGGAAAGACGACTCCAGAAAGTTGCCCTCTGGTTTCTATACCTGCACCCCACCCCCCTGAACACAAACATACACACAAATAATAAGTGTAATTATTAGAGTTTCTCAGGTAACAAGAGGGCTAGGGTGTGGCTAGCATGGCTAGCACTTGCCTAGCATGCCTGGCGCCCTCAGTTTAATCCCCAGAACCACAAAGAAAATCAAGTAAGTCTGGGCTTTTCTGCAGCATTTGGGAGTAGTGTTGGGCCCAGCACCCTAGCTCCCAAAAAAATCACACACAGAGGCTTATTATTACTTATGAATGCCTGGCCTTAGCTTGGCTTGTTTCTAGACAGCTTTTCTTATATTAACCCATTTATCTTTCGCCTCTGGGCTTTTCCCGTTCTCTTCTGTAAATCTTATTCTTACTCTGTGGTTTGCTGGTTGTGTGGCTGGGTGGCTGGCCCCTGGAGTTCTCCTCCTCCTCTGGCTGCTAGATCTTTAATTCCTCTTCCCAGATTTCTTCTGTTTATCCTCTCTGCCTGCCAGCCCCGCCTATCCTTCCTCCTGCCTTACTATTGGCCAGTTCTTCATTAGAGCATCAGGTGTTTTAGACAGGCACAGCTTTACAGAGTTCAACAAATGCAACATAAACAAAAGTCACACAGCTTAAGTTAACATTCTACTGCAGTCCCGGCTGCATAGCAAGACCTGTGTCAATGACAACAAAAACCGAGATCGGGGGAGGTGACTCAGGTGGGTAGAGTGCTCGTCTAGGTAGCACAGTCTTGGTTCCATCTCCAGCGCCACATAAGCCAGGTGTGTGACACTCTCGTGAGGTGAAGGGAGGATCAGAAGTTAAGGGTCATCCTTGGCTCCATAGCTAGTTCATGGCCAGCCTGGACTACATGAGACCCCGTTTCAAAACAACAGCAGAGGAAGTAACAATAAAATCCACCCAGCCCATCTCATGGGGCTGCTGTGATACAAGGACTGTGTGGTTACATGAGGTCAGTTCGCAGGATGGCGTCTGTCACTCAGGTCCTGAGTGTATCACGACTGGTTTGTCCCTGCTCACCCTCAGTTTGCAAGGTCTTTTCTCTAATGGCCCAGGCAAGCCTCTGTTCTATCCCCTCCCCCTTTCCCAGTCCACACTCCTCACCCAGCAGCCTGGTGCCCCCAGCCTTTCTTTTAATCAATCTCAAATCAAGCCACAGCCAGATCCCCCCCCCCACTCCAGGCTGCTGTACTCTGAGAAATGAACACTTGCCCGGCAGTTCCCTCTGGGGTCTACCTTGAGTCCTGCTGCTATCCTTTGCCCACTGGGGCTCCAGGTATCTGCTTGCTGACTGTCCAGAAGGGCTCACTCCCCAACACAGCTGGGCTCTGTGGCACATGGTGGACCCAGCATGCCGAGTTAAGTTTCTGAAAGGTGTCTCTTCCCCTGAACCACACCTTGAGGGAAACTGAGCTGGCTGCCTGGAGGCCGCTCTTCCTCATCCCCCACCCCAGACAAAGTGGCTGGCTGCTCGCCTGGTTCCAAGGAGTCATGTTCTGCTACCGGCCTCATTAGCTTCCTGGACCACAGAATGAAGGTGTCCAGGCCTGCCAAGCTGGACTCCAGAGATAGCATTGGCACGGCAGGACCTACCCCTCCCCCTGTGGGTGCCATTGCCTGGAACTGCCAGAGAAGGGGAAGAGTCTGGAAGGAGAAGGCAGTGAGGGAGAGCCTGTGAGGAGCTTGGGAGAAAACAAGCCCGGTGGCTGGGGTCATTGCATCCAGGCTGCAGGGGAATGGGTATCGAAGGGCATCGAACCCCACCCATCTTTGGTGGCATCAGATGCCGGAACCTTCTGAACCTGACCAGGTATCTCCGCTGCCCTGTGTGCCAGCTCCCTGCCTCTGAGGCCTAAACAGTCAAAAAGAGGTGCTAGCCTGCAGTATGGGGACCGTGGCTAACAGATGAGAACAAAGCAATGCCCCTGCCTCTTGCCAGGACTCCCCGGCACTTCCACTTGTGCATTTCCAATGGTTCTGCACAGCACTGAGGCTTCCTCAAGTTCAGCACCACCCTGTCTCTAAAAGGTGCAAAGCATCCACCCCCGGTTCCTGTGGACTCTCTATTCAGTGTTGAGATAACCGCTGAGCTGGGCAGAGATGTCCCAACTCAGAGGCCATTCCTGACCCCACACCCCACCCCCAGACCCTGAAACCAGCTTCCCACCAGGTTTCCATGCTGCAGTCCAGGCCCCACCAATCACAGGCATCCAGTGGCTCCTGAGGACCCCGAGCTTCAGGGCAGGAAGCAGGATCCATAGGAGTGCCAGAGGGCTCAGGGCATATGGGGCCACCAGAATGTCACTGCTCTCAGGATTGGATTCTGCCAGGAAGAATTCCACATCTGATTGGGGAAACTGAGGCAGACACAGGCATAGTGGGGAACTGACAGGCTGTGTGGATTCAGAGTTGGCACCAAACAGACTCTCTGCAAGGTTTATTTCCTCCTCTGTGTCTGATGCCCCGACTGGACAAGGCATCCCTAGGCACTGAAGAAAATCCAAAAATACTCAAAAGGAAAAATAGCATCCCCACAGGTGTCCTGTGCCCGGGTTAGTTTTTATTATCCACTTAACACAATCTAGAGTCACCAGCGAAGAGGGAAACTTACATGAAGATTGGCCTTTACCAGACATGCCCATGGTGGGCATGTCTGTGGGGCACTGTTCTGCTTGAAGATTGATTCGGGAGGGCTCTGTCCACTGTGGGTGGCGCCACCCCTAGGCAGGTGGGCCTGGGCTATATATAAAAGCCAGCTAAGCATTAGGAGGGGTGTGAGTCAGCAAACAGCATTCCTCCATGGTTCCCTCTCCAGTTCCTGGGAGTGTAAGCTGAAAGACCCCCCTTTCCGCCTCTGAGCTGCTTTTGATAGTATTTATCACAGCAGAAATTAAACTAGAATATCCCGACATCTTGCCACCTGGGGTGAACGAAAGGTTTAGGGGTACTTTCGCTGGGTGAGGTTTCTAGACGGTCCTGCCATCCACCCCAGCCATGTTTGCTCAGGGGAGCAGAGGTGACCCTGTCTCCTGCAGGGCTTCTCTGTCACAGCCGTGTCCAGGAAGCAGAATAGAAGCCACGGGAAGGGGCAGTCCGTGATGGGACCAGACCGGTGATCAGCGGCAGCAGCCAGCTCTCTTGGGTGGCTGCTGGTGGGCCACTTCCACCATCGAGGCCTTCAGGCGGTCTTCCTGCATCTTAAGTGACCTGTATGACAATGTCCCCAAGTCACTCCTCTCTCTCCAGGAGCAGCAGCATGAAGGACTGTGGGGTTGCTGGGGTTCAGGGCTGGGGGGCTCCACCCCTTTGTCCTCTCTGCTCATGGCAGTGGAAAGATGGGGCTGGGGGATTGTGACCGTCTGTCTCTTTTCCTGGCCCACTGGGTGCCAAGCAACACAGACACACACAGACGCACACAGACACACACACACACACACACACACACACACACACACACACACACACACATACAAATGAGCAACTCCACCAGGAGTAAAGAAGTCACATTCCGGGGCTTTGAGCCTGAGCTGATACATAGACCATGGATGGACACTCTGTGCCCCAGGAGGGAGGTGCGTTCCCTTGGAATCCCAGACTCAAGGTCAAGAGCCAACCCGGAGCTGGGAAAGTACAAGAGATTATCTCCTGTAGGCACCACACGTCTACCCACGTGCCAGGGACGCTGGGGGACTCAGATGCCCTTCCCGGCACCCATCTCAGCCATTCACTGAGCCCACAGTGGGTGCAAGGCCCCATATAAAAAGGGTTGGAGAGACAGATGGACTCTTCCCAGACAGCAAGAAGAAAACAGATATAAAAACAGTTAGTCCAGAAGGGCACGGGTCCGAGACGGGGACACAGGGAAAGCAGGAGAATGTCACAAGAGACAGAGACAGAGAAGTAGGAGATAGGGACAGAGGGGTGGCTCCACAGGGCAGGACGGCAGTGGAGACAGTGTGGACTATCGAGGGCATTTGGCATTCACTCTAAGTCATGAAGTCACCAGAAGGCCCGGACAGGAACCTTCCTTACAGAGGAGAAGGGAGGTGAGAGGGTGTGAACAGCTGTGAGGACAGAACATGGGGTCTGTAACCAGGGCCTTCCTTGGCCACTTCCTGGAGAGGGGCCCGAGCAGGGCAGGGCTGCCCTGGAGCACTCTGGGTATGGGAAGCACTCACCGAGCCAGGTTCATCAGGGGCTCCAGGATGTTGTGACCCAGGGCCGCGCTGCACTCCCCAAAGGAGACCCCCAGCTCCTGCAACCACACAGAGTGGCTGAGAGGCCAGGTCCAGCCCTGCCAGCCCCTCGCCAGCCACCCTCCGTCCCCACCTGGACCTCTGCCCACCACCCACCCCTCTGCTGGCTACAGGACACAGGGGGCCATCCTGGAGTCCTCCCCCAGACTTGGAGTAGAAGACGGATTTACTGATTGACCTGGAGAAACACACGTGCCTTTTTTTTTTTTTTTTTTTTTTTTTTTTTTTTTTTTTAATGCTCAGGGTTTTGTTTGTATGTTTTTCTAAAATACTTCTGGGCCGGGGCTATACGTCACACAAGGCCCTGGGTTCAATTGTCAACAACACAAAAAACATTAAGAGCCAGGCATTGTGGCAAATGCCTATAACTATAACCTAGCGCTCGGGAGCCGAAGGCAGGAGGACCAGGAATTCAAGGTCAGCCTCTGCTATGTAGCAAGTTTGAGGCTAGCCTGGGCTACATGAGACCTTGTCTGAAAAGCCAAACAAAGAGGCTAGGGAGATGGCTAGCAGGTAAAGGCATGCCGATCAGGAGTCGGTTTCCATCTAACACGTGGATCCGGGGATCAAACTCAGGTCATCAGGCTTGGTGGCAAGCGTCTCTATCACTGGGCCATTTTGGGATTCTTTTTTCTTTTCTTTCCTCCTCCCCCTCCCCTTCCCCCTCGTCCTCTTTTATGACCCAATGTCACTGATTTATCTTCAGGCCATGAGTCCTTGGGTTTCAGCCTCATTTCCCTTCCTATAGTCAAGGGATTTTGCTGACTTGAAGCTGGAGAGCAGGTTGAGGGGCCACTGGGACGCCACTGGGACACCACAGGGTTCCAGTGGTGAGGGGCCGCTGGGACACCACATCCAGGTTCCAGGTTCTGAGCAGAACCATTCCAGGGAAAATCCCATCGGCTTTGACGGGAGCCTCGCAGAGACATTCAGATTCTCTCTCTGACCCCACAGGGCACCTGCCCCCCAGCACAGGATCCTTCATGGTAACCACCGGCCTCTCCCATGAACCTCCAATGTGTAACTGCCAAGCTCTGCTAACTGCCCTTCCTCAACAATACTGGGAGGAGGAGTCTCGGCGTCTGGCGTCTGAGTGGATGTCCTAGGAGGGAGTTAACTGTGTATTCCCTAAAGACTGCCAATTCTCAGTCCTCTAGCAGCATAAATTCTCCAAGAAGGAACCCTTAAAGAGACAGATGGCTATTTTAGAGAGGGGGTGATCTGCCAACCTGGAGCCACAGTGGCGAAGGGCGGGACCGGGATTGACTCTCTCCTTAGGTTTTAAATTTTTTAAAAATTATTCATACACATATACGCATAAATATATATGTCTTTTCTAGAATGCGGTTAGATCCCATTTATAAATAATAGTATCCCCCGTCTGGCAGCAAAGCTTTTGATGTTGTCTTCCCAAGGAAAACATTTGAGTCTTAAAATAGAATAAATGAGAAGGGAGTATGTTAATTAGAGACCAGAGATAAAATTAAGATTTGATTGGGGATTTCAGTGACGCTTTTAAAAACGCTTTCACTCTGAAGATGTTTTTCACGTGGGTTGGGAATGTGTGGGAATCTGCTAACTCTACGCAGTGTTCAAGGTGGCGCCCGCCGCCGCCAGCACCGCCTGGGTTTGAGCCCAGGGCCGATCGGCAGCAGTTGAGTGGTCAGCCATTCATTACAGGGGGGCAGGGAGCCCCGTCCCCCAGGTGCCAAGCAGAGAGGTCCCGGTACTCACCTGGGCCAGTCTTCTCCCGGCTTCAGTGGGCACCTGCCTCTCCTCCTCACAGTCCATCTTGTTTCCCAGCAGCACCATGGCCACCCCGTCTGCACCCGCATCCTGCACACAGGACATTTGCCCTCAGCTGCCCTCAGTGGCTGCCAGGCCCGAGACAGAAGCTTCTAGAAGTTTCTAGAAGCTATCAGGCATTCTCTCACCTGGACCCTCTCTTCTCCTTTCTGCTTACAAGACACTGCGCTTCCTTTCAGGGCTAACCTTATGGGCACCTCCCCCTGGAAGTCTTTCTGGATTGTTCGTGCCCACTCTTCATAACTGTGTGCCTCTGATTGCCTAGGCTGCCTTAACACTTGTCTCTGGTTGCTTTTTTTCTTTTTCTTGTGTGTGTGTGTGTGTGTGTGTGTGTGTGTGTACAAGTGCATCATGTGTGTGTAAGGTGGCCACAGAGGCCAGAAGAGGGTGTCAGATTCCTTGGAGCTGGAGTTACTGACAGTTTCGAGAAACATGAAGCGGGGAGCCGACTGCCCATCCTCTGGAAGAGAGGCAGGAACTCTCAACCACTGAGCCCTCTGGGTGCTTCTCAAATCATCAGCAGCATCATAGTTTCTGGCTGCTGACTGCTCTCTTCCAGGCGCCGGAAGCGGTTGTGTGAGTGAATCTTCCCAGCTCCCCATGAGAGAAACGGAAGTTCAGGGAGGTAAAGCCACAGAGTGGGGGCTGAGGTGGACAGACCCAGACTTCTCCCTCACGTATCGCCTTATCTTGCTTTTTTAAAAAAATCTTTTCTATTACACTAGAAACTTCTAGAGAGAGGCCACATACTTCACTTGGTCCTAATCTAGCCTTATGTTGGGCTCGTGCCCTATGGAATCCCGGCATAGAGATTAGTTATGTGGGACATGGCCCTAGACGTCACTAACGGGACTTCCCACCTAGGAGACATCCCAAGCGGACGGGCTACTTGTCTAAAAGAGCTGCTCTCAGGATGCAGAGCAGTTCGCTTGGGGGCTGTACTGTGTGCTTGTGCTTTCTCTGCGCTACAGGGCTCCTAGTTCGTCCACCCACGCGTCCCTCGGCAGACGGTGTCACTCTTATGACTACTGTGGCATTTGTAACGCTGGGAGAAAGAAGAACGTGTGGGGGTGGATTCCAAGCTTCCTCTTGACTCCCAAACCCGGGGCCAGACTGCAGCCCCGAATACACTCACCTGCAGACAGTCGAGCCAGTACCGCACGTGGGTGAAGCTCTCTCGGGAGGTGACGTCATACATGAGCACCACCCCCTCCGCCTTGCGAAGCAGCTGTCGGGTGAGGCTGTGGTACCTGCCCAAAGGGTGTGCATGAGGCCACCACACCCAGAGCCTGGGGACTCCCCCATCACCCTAGGAGTGGATTTGATGTATTTGGGGTCACTTAGGTCATCTCCCATGTTTGGTAACATCTGTAATGAAGCCTTGAGCAGTCTCGGCTCTCTGCTTTATGCGTGAGTTCATCTCTGGAACAAGACTCCAGAAATGGATTGCAGAGTCGAACCTATGTGCCTTTTAAGTTTCCCTTACATGCGTTAGATGGAAGGCCCGCTGTCTGGAAGCTTGATCAGGGGAGAATCGACCGTCATCCCACTGAGGGCAGTGCAGAGTCGGGGCACCCGAGCTCACAGTCTCTTTTTCCTGATTCCCTGAGTCTTGGATCTCAGGGTCTCATTGCTTCTACAATGGGTAGACCTTGTCCCCTGTCACCCAGGTTGTGGGCTACCCTTTCCTCCCACACTCTGAGCACCGCCCCAGTCCCTGGCCACTGGCTGGGACCGTCTGAATACCTCTCTTGTCCAGCTGTGTCCCACAGCTGCAGCGCAAAGTTTTTGTTGTCTACCACCAGGGTTTTGGTGCGAAAATCCACTCCTAGGACACACAGAGAAAGATGAGAGGGCTTTTACGCTCCATGCAGGACAGCCAGCCCCAGATGCCACAAGTGTGTGCCCACTCCCAACCCCAGCCACAGAAGGATGGAGCCACACGCTGGGTTCCTCTCTGCTCTCCAAAGGTCCCCCCGCGACCAAGTGTCACACCTCCAAGCAGCCTTCCCAAGGTGCAGAAAGGACCCATGGGGTCACACTGTGTGTTCTGGGACTCTGGGGCTTTGGGGTGAGTCACCTTCTGCAAGGTCGTATTTAAAAGATCCATAAAGGCCAGAGTGGGGGTGTGTGTGAAATGGCCTGGGCCTAAAGGCTCTGCAGGGTTTCTGACTGCAGTCATCATCCCTCCCCAGGCTGAGTCCCACAGCCCCACCCCACCTGGAATCACAGCTGCAGGCCCTTTAGACCCTGGGATAGGATAGGTTAGACCCTGATAATGAGAGTCTGTGCCCTTCCAGCCACCCCGCACCTGTCAAAGAAGCCCTCTGGATGTGGGAGAGGCAAAATCTTGGGGGGGGGGGAGAGGGGGAGCTGGAGAGATGGCTCAGCGGTTAAGTCCTTACTGCTGTTGCAGACGACCTGGGTTCGGGCCCCGGCACCCACATCAGGCAGCTCACAGGCGCCTGTAACCCCGGTTCTAGGGTATTATACACCCTTTCTAGCCTTCACGGGTACCTGCACAGAAATGTGCATATCCACAACAGACACTCAAAAATAATGAAATAAATTAAAAAGAATGGGAGGGAGGGGGTGCTCTGTCCCTGTCCCCACCCTCTTTCCTGCAGGGCCCCCTGCAGCCTGGCAGCTCCCGACACCCACAATCTAGGTGAGAGGTGACCCCTGTAAGTACATGTTGCTGCCCCCTGGTGGTGGTTCACACAGCCCACTGGTCTCCTCCAAGAAGACCGACCCTGCCCAGGAGCAAGGCCGCTCCTGAGTAGCAAGTGATTTTCTCTACCACCCCTTCTTGAGACTCTTAGGAGCCCAGGACTGGAGCATCCTGAGACCTGTCACATTCAGCTGCACACCCACCAGGCCACTCACCAACGGCTCTCAGCCATTCCTGCCCCTCCCCCACTGGCTTCAGCCCCCCTCCCAGCTCATCCTGTGTGCCCCAAAACTCTGTTCAGCTAAGCCACATAAACCATCTGATATGCCAAGTTCGGTCTTTGTTGGGCACTACTGGTTCAAGGGGGCAGCAGCCCACATACCTGCAACAATCAGGGGCAGAACCGGGCACACAGGGGTCAAGCCTTCCCAGGGAGGGCCTACACTTTGAAAGTCGGGGGGGGGCCCTGAGCTTGAACCTTGGGACCAAGTGAGGGCAAGAAACCTAATCAGGACTCAGTTCTCTGCCACCAGTAGGGACCAAATTGAAAGTCACACATGGAGATCTGTGTCTCCACCCACTGCCCTCAAAGGTACTGGGCAAGAGTTCTGACGTTTTGAGAGAGGCTGGGATGGGGGGGGGGGACCTGGCTGGCTACAGGTGCAAGCCTGCTCTGAGTCTGTGCCATCGGATTGTGTGGAACTGGCACAGATGGGCTGTCGTGGGGCTGGGGAGATGGCTCAGGGCTTCAGTGCTTGCCATGCAAGCCTGAAAGACAGGGGATCAGATACCCAGAATCCCACATAAACGCTGTGTGGGCGTGGCAGCCTGCCTGCCATCCCAGTCTCAGAAGTCAGAGATGGGACTCCCCAGAGCAAGCTGGCTAGTGAGACCAGCCATGTTGGTGAGCTCTGGGTTTAATTGAGAGACTCTGCCTCAATGAATAAGGTGGAAGAGCGACAGAGGACGTTTCCCAAAATCAGACTTGTGCCTCCACATGCACACGCGCGTGCGCGCGCGCGCGCGCGCGCGCGCGCGCGCGCGCGCACACACACACACACAAACAAAAAAGAAAAAAAAAAAACATTCGACAAACCCATGCTGGGGACAGGCAGATCTCTGGAGCTCATTGTCTGTGTCGTATCCCTTCCCTGTGAGCACCTGTCCATTAACACCAGAGCTTAAATCTATTAAAACTCTCAATAAATGCTGACTCTGATTCATATTGCCTCCTAAAACTCTTTCCCGTGGCAAAGTCAAGGATCCCAGCCTCACCTGAGGGGAGGTCACGGAACCAGCCCTTGTATGGACTGGACTCAATGTAGAATCACCTGGCCATGGAGTCTCCATGAGGAACTGTCTAGACTAGGTATAGGCCTGTGAGGGATGTTCTTACTTGGGTTAATTGCGATGGGAAGACCCATCCTGAATGCAGGCAGCCTTGTTTCACAGGCTGGGCCCTGAGCCCTGGCCGGAATGCATTAACTCATTGTTCTCGACTGTGGACGTAATGTGTCCAGCTGCTTCAAGCTCTGGCCCACGGGCATCTCTGTAACCATGATCTGTAAGTCGGAATGTGAGCTAAAATAAAGCTTCTCCCCCTTAGTTGATTTTGTCAGGGAGTTCATCACAGGCCCAGGAAACCAAGACAAGGAGGGTTGTTGTCAGGGGTAAGACATGGGCAGAAGATACCAGGGACAAGCAGACACTCAACAGACATACTGGTGGCCATGCGGACCCTGTGGTCCACCTAACAGTAGCTCAGGTCTGCTATGGGTCCCTCTTTTTCAAGGACACTGAGTCCTTAACTAAATCAAGGGTGTCCTGGGTAGTTTTTATTGTCAACTTGCACAAGCTAGAGTCATCCAGGGAAGAGGGTACCCCAATGGAAGAATGGCCTCCATCAGACTGGCCAGGTCCGTAAGTCTTACAGTGTAAGACAGTGTCTTGAAAATCAATGTGGGAGGGTCCAGCCCACCGTAGGTGTCTCCATCCCTAGGCAGGTGGGCCTGGGCTGTATAAGAAACTTAGCTGAGCCTAAGCCAGTGAGTAAGCCGTCCTCCATGGTTTCTGCTCCAGGCTCCTGTCTTCAATTTCTGCCCTGTCTCCCTCAGTGACTGTGACCCGGAAGTGCAAGTTGCAACAAACTCTTTCCTCCTCTAAGTTTCTTTTGCTCGTGGGGTTATCTCACCAACAGAGGTCAAACGAGGACACCTGGTAGGGATTCTTGGACAGAGAAAACGCCAGAGTCTGCCATAGGCCTCTCTTATGACAGGGTAGTGTTAAGACATCTACTTGGCACCGACTCTTAATTAGCCTGTACCCTGGCCTGGCATGAAGACACACAGCACTCCACCTTTGTTCCTCTTATGGGAGCCACTGAATTATCATGCTCAAATGTTTACTTAGAATACGGGAACCATGGGTAACATGGACGGAGTGTATAATGCATGCCAGGCTTCCTTCCTTCCTTCCTTCCTTCCTTCCTTCCTTCCTTCCTTCCTTCCTTCCTTCCTTCCTCCCTCCCTCCCTCCCTCCCTCCCTTCCTTCCTTCCTTTCTTTATTTATTTAGTTTTTCAAGACAGGGTTTCATCTGTGTAGCTTTGGAGCCTGTTCTGGAACTCACTCACTCTGTAGACCAGGCTGGTCTCGAACTCACAAGAGATCCGCCTGGCTTTGCCTCCCAAGTGCTGGGATTAAAGGCGTGCGCCACCACCTCCCAGCAGGCATTATTCTTGACGTGTGTGAACTCGCATCCACTGCTGGAAGTGGGGGTCACTCCCATCTCCACTGTCAGATGAAGATGTGGGGGTCAGAGGGAACTGGACCTGGACTGTCTTCCTGCAAAGGCCCATGGATTTATGGCTTGGTGCCCAGCCTGGTGCTATTGGGAGGTAGAAGAATTAAGCGGTGAGGCCGGAGGGCTGGAGAGATGACTCCTCAGTTAAGAGCGGTTGCTGTTCCTCTAGAGGACACAGGCTCAGTTCCCAACACCCACAACCGTCTGTAACTCCAGTTGAAGGTGATCTGACACCCTCTTCTGACCTCTGAGGACATCAGGCATCCATGTGCTGAACACCCACGCACATAAAAGATTAATTTAAAAAAAAGAGGTGAGATCATTTGGGAGGCAGAGGCAGGCAGACCTCTACGAGTTCAAGGCTAAGCTACTCTAGTGAGTTCTAGGACAACAGCTAGAGTTACATAGAGAGACCCCTGTCTCAAAAAAAAAAAAAAAGTGCAGCCTGGCTGGCACTGAAGTCTTCTGGTCATTAGGCACGTGCCCTCAAAGTGGATCGTGGGACCCTGGCTTCCTTTTCTCCCTCTCTGCCCCCAACTCCCACCCATCTTGATAGGGTCTCTTGTAGCCCAGGCTGATCTCAAGTTTGCTAAATAGCTAAAGACGACCTTGAACTTCTGATCGTCCGGTCTCTACCTCCTGAGCGCTGGGATCACAGGCGCGTACCACCATGCTCTACCTACGCCCTGCTGAGATCAGACCCAGGGCTTTACCCACACTAGATCCGCGTGTTACCTCCTTGGCTCCCCTCTCCCACTCCCCTGCCGCACCGCGAGCATTTTGGTTCCAGCCTGTATTTCCCGCCGTAGTACACTCCATTGCCACAGGCCCGAAGGCAACAGGACCAACGGGGAACCAAAACCTCCCAAACGGAGCCAGAATCAACGGTCCCTCCGTCTAGAAGCCGATGCCTCGGGGCTCTGGGTCACAACGCTCTCAGAGGGGTCAAACAAGGCATCCGAGTTCCCAGCCCCGATGAGTGGTAGCGCTAGAATTCGAACCCAGGCCCCCAGGGTCCTAACTTGCCACACTCTGAATATAGTCTATGTGATACCCACCTTGCGATTTCCTGCCAGGGCATGTGGGCAGACCTGGGGCATGTCGTGAGCATGCCCAGGCTCTGTAGGGAACTCCGCCCACCACGTGGGCAGAGACTAGCGTGTTTTCACCCTCCACTACCACCAGGACCTAGATGGTACAGGATTTGCTCCTGTTGCACCTTATGAGCTAGCCAGATCAATGCAGGGAAAGCAAATTACCTGTAATTAGAGACAATTAGTGAAATGCTAAGATTATGCCCATATAAAATAATGCCTCGTGAAGGCCCGTAGCCAAGGCAGAACCTGCCACGTCTGGGAGGGCCTGCTCAGGGACTGACTGCCCGAGCTTGCTGGCCCTGGCCCAGGACCTCCCCTCAGTGTTAGCTCCCCAAGGGGCCTTACCTACAGTGGCTGTCAGCCCGGTGGCAAAGGCATCGTGGTGTAACAGGTGTAGGAATGAGGTCTTGCCCACATTGGAGTCCCCCAGGAAGATGACGTGGTAGAGATAGTCGGGGTCAGCCTGAGGCTTGCCAGCGGTGAGTTCTGCCTCCCCTGGGTTTGTTCCTGGGTCCTCCGGCCTGCTCTCTGCCCCTGGCTCCGGGGGCTGAGGGGTGCCTGGCTTGCTCTCCACCTGAACAGGCATGGACATGGACCTGGGCTGGGCTTCCAGTTCGGTCAAGGCGAGGAGGGCTCGTGTGGTCTCTGGGGCTCCTACTGCAAGCCCAGCCCCAGGCCCCGTGATGGGAGAGCCTCTCGGAGGAGACATTTTGCCAGGAACAGGGACCTCTGTCCTCGCAGGAGCCTGTGATGTGCCAGGCTCCTGCAGATCATCTGGTTGGAGTGATTCTGGGTTCCTGGCTTCGAGGCTGTGAGCCTCATCGGCCTGTTCTGACCCCAGGTCCTCCCGGCCTCTCTCTCCCGAGTTTCCTTCCTCTGGCCTGGGCTGCTCTTCGGGACTCTGGCGGAGGTGGGTCGCCAGGCTATCCAACTTAAGGACCTGGCCATGGGCTTCTTGGAAAGCCCTAGAATGACTCTCCTGCCTAGCCGGGCCTGCCTCACCCTGCACTGGTGTCTCTGTGGGTACCTGGCCCACAGGCTCCAGGTTCGGGGAGGAGGGCTCTGCAGCCCCCTCTCGGAGGATCATGGCTCCCTGGGACCCTAATCCCAGCTTCAGGACCTCTGTCAGGTCTTCTCTTTCCATGGGCAGCTTGGCTGGATCAGGTCCAAGCCAAAGGCTCTCGTCACTGAGGTCTGGGGCCTGGGAGTGTTTTCTGGACCCAGCTGGGGACTGAGGAGGAGGGAGCCCTTGAGGAGGAGGCTCAGCCTCAGAAGCAAGCGGCACTCTGAAAGCCTCTGCTCCCACGCTCTCGGATTCCCCAGCCCCGGCTCCTGGCAGGTTCCAGAGGAAGGGGGATTCAGGTCTAGCTTCCAGGCCAGGGGTGTCCACAGGCTGCTTAGAACTGCCATCCTGTCCATGCTGACCCTCGGGGTCCTCCACCCCCCTCCTGTCTTGGGTACCAGGAGGCACCCCGGCAGGGCTTCTTGGACCCGGGTCTGGATCTGAGGTTGGCTCCTGAGCAAACTGTAAAGCAGGCAGCTTGGAAATGGAGATCTGCCTAACAATTCGGGGAGTCTGGGGGCCGGAGGTGCCACTCGGGGTCGGGGGTGGGCTCCAGCAAAGCTGCAGGGTCCTGCGGGAATGGTCTCCAAAGGTGTTCAGGAGCTGGTCCCAGTCGTCATTGTCCCCAAACAGCTCAGGCAGTGGGGCCTCCTCAGTGGGGACAGCTGGAGGGTCTGGGGCCTTCTTCTTTTCTCTGGGGACACTGGGAAGGAAGGGGGAAGTGAAGGTCAGGGAGTGGCAGTTAGTGGTATCCCCCAGATCCCGGCAGCATAACCTTTCCTGTGGCTAGCTCCTCCAGGGCTGGCTGGAAATCCCCCTATCCCATTCTGTACCTCAAAACCCACAAGACGCTTCACCTCCTCCAGGAAGCCTCCCTGACCAGGCAAGCCTTCTTGCCTCTCAGCTGTTACAGAGCAAGTACCTGCCTGGGAGCTGTGGGGTGTGCGTGCGTGCGTGCGTGTGCGTGTGCGTCTGTGTGTCTGTGTGTCTTTGTCTGTCTTTCTGTCTGTGTCTGTGTACTGAGATCTAACTAGCTCCACGGAGAACAGTCTTTCCTGGCTCCCAGAAGCCACTGAGTCCAGAGAGGGCGGCTACTTGCCTTGGCTCTTCCTCTACCTGCCAGGACGCTCGGCCCCTGGCAGTATCCAGGTGTCCCCTTGTCACCTGCAGCTGCCCCCGCACCTCTTCCAGCTGTCCAGCCAGGTTGCGCTCAGCCTCCCTAAGCTGCAGATTCTCCCAGCTGGCCTCCTGCTGGGTGCTGCTGAGGTGGAGGAGCTGTGCCTCCAGCTGTGGAGGGTGGGAGGAGAGGGTTGAAGCTGTCCTCTAGGGTGACAAAGAGCCTCCAAGACCTTGGCGAGGCAAGAACCCCCTGCCCCCACCCCTGCTCCCACTGCCCAGCTCCTGGAGGCCCAGCTTAAATTGATCAGCAGGGAGGTCACCCTTCAAGCATCTAATTAACTGCTTTATACCCCCACACGGTGAGACCTGTGACATGTGGGTAGTGGGGAGGAAACCATGATCAGAGGGCAGGAGGTCCTCACCCACCCCCTCCCTGGGCCAAGCCCTGCAGCTGTTCCTGATTCCATCTGGACTGTAGGAGCTTCTGACCCAAGATCCCACGGAGCAGGAGTGCAGCCCCAGCAAGACCCCCAGAGCATGGTGGCCCTGGAGGGTCCTCAGCCTCCCCACCACCCAGCAGGCACTGACAGGTCAAGAATCTGCCCAGGTTGCTCTGGTGACGATGGAGCCCTGTGGACTCCTGTTTCTCCCCACCCCACCGGCTTCGGGGTCTCACATGGCCCAGGCTAGCCTTGAACTCCTGATTCTCCTGCCTCAACCTCTGAGGGCTGGGGTCACAGGCGAGTGCCACTGTACCCAGCCTGTCCAAAGCTTTTCCTCTCCCAGCTGTGCCCATTCACCACCTCATTTGACACACGAGGCCTGGGAAATGTCATGGACACAGGCACCTCCTTCTCACAGATGCTGAAAACCCGAGGCTAGGGTAAGTCCAGGCTCATTCCCCTGGGTCTGCCTGGCTCTTTGTGGGACCTGATCTGACCCATGGCAGTGTCCCCAGGGTACTGGGGAGGGAGCCCTGATCTGGCAAGGAGCAGCCCAGGGAGTTTTTTTGGCTGCTGGTGGCTTCAGGGGACCTGTCCATCTGGGAACAGCGCGAAGGCTGTCTGGGCTCCCCAGAAGGCCTGTCCTCACCTCTCTCTGGCCCTCTGCCAACCGTTGAACCTCTTGTTCCTTGGCCTCCAGAGCCTCCTGCATGTGGGTTCTGAAGGCCATGCCCCGGGAGTCACTCTGCAGAGAAAACGGGTCCGCCCTGCTCTGCAGACTCCAGAGCCAGCTGGGCTGGGCTGGCCCTCCCCACCTCAGCCCCACCCTGGCTGGGGTTCAAGGGCTGGAAGGTATCCACAAAGACAACTTTGGGATTCCCCCACTGGGGCCTAAACTCTCACCAGGACACTGAAGCCCAGAGCGTAGAAATCAGTCCCAGGGGGAACTGATACCTCACAGAGACAGAACACATGCCCAGCAGGTCCACCCCAACTCTCTGCAGCGTAAGCTGCAGGGGAGGAGGCCTCCCAGCAGCCTCTGCTACCCTGCTACTCCTCAGCCACTACTTAGCCGGGCTGTATCAGGGCAGGACCGAGGCCCAAGGCACTCACCTGCGCCTGCAGCTGCTGCTTCTCCCTGCGGATCTGCTCCTCCGTCTCCTCATACAGCTGCCTCACATTGTGGAGATGGTCAGAGTCTCGCCTGCAGCGGCAGGGGGTGGGCACCAGACAGCCCCTCAGGACCTCTGGAACTCTTTCCCCGGGGCCCTTCTGCCTCGCCTGCCTGCAGCAGCAGCAGCAGCAGCAGCAGCGGTCTCAGACCCTATCATTGTCACCCTGGGGCCATGACACTGGTCATACCTCTACTGGTGTCCCATCCCCCACCCTATCCACGATCCCCATTGTCCCAACTCTCTACCCCCACCACACTCAGTCACCATCCTGGCCCCATGACTCAGGCCCCCATGACAGAGCTGTGACCCTGACAGACACAGGGTCCCTAAATAGGCCCCCCGGAGTTCCTTCCTCCTCCATCCTGGCTCTGTTTACCCAGCCGCTCCAGAAGGGCTGTAGAACCTCATCTAGGAATCCACAGTGTGCAAGGGACCCCGCCCCCCCCCCCCCCCCCCCCCCCCCCCCCCCCCGCTGTGTCTCCACTCACTTCCTCAGCGTCCACTCCAGGGCCTCCCGGTCAGCCCGGGCCTCCTGCAGACGACTGCTCATCTTGGCCAGGAAGCCCTCCAAATTGCCTGCCAGCCGGGGCTCCTCCTGACGCAGCTCCCGCCACAGCTTCCAGATCTCAGCCTGCCTGGAGTACGGGAACCTCCAGAGATTAGATACCAGAGGACCAGGAAGTGGGGGGGCTTCCGTAAGCCCAGGCTAGCTTCAAACTTGCTGTGCAGCAGAGAGTAACCTTGAACTCCCCATTCTCCTGCCTGCACCCCCCAAAGACCGGGATTGCCGTGACCTAGTTTATGTGGTGCCGAGGATGGAGCCCACAAATGGGTTCGTATACGCTAGGCAAGCGTTCATCCGACAGAGCCACATCCCCACCCCCTAGTCCTCGGTTCTAATGACAGCATTCCCTGGGACTTGGGGACCTGACACACAAAATTCCAACAACAATACCACGAAGCTGAACTCAAGAAAGCGCCACCTCCTCCTGGGACGTTTCTATACGGGAGCTGGCCCTTGAACCCCATACCACTTGTTTCCTTGTGAGTGAGTGGGTGGTTAATGGGGGTGGGGCGGGGTAGATTTGGGGGCCCCCGCAGCTCAAGGCTTCCATCCACCTCCTCTCTCCTCCCATTTTGAAGTCGCCCGGTCTCTAGCAAGCCTTTACCCTCCTTGTGTTCACTGGGAAAGTAAGAAGGGCCAATACTTGCCAAGCAAGATGGTTTGGGGAACCAGAGACATGCCGAGGGTGAGTGCCAGCCCCAGGGCCCTGCCCACGGTTGGCACTCGGTACATACTGCTTTCACATGGACTTAATTAAGTCATGAAGACAGCCAGAGGGCCAGGGAGCAGGGCCAAAGCGCCAAGTGGGTAAATGGCTCCCTGCTCCACCTGCTCTGCCAGCCTACGCCCCAGCTCCCTCCCAGCCCGTCCCACAGCTGCAGCCTCACCCTCTGAACCAGGGAGCAGTCTCCTCCTTCAGAGGCCTGTGGGCAGAGTAGCGAGTGGGAGGCAGTGCCCTGAGGAGGAGGAGGCTGGCTTCTGTAGGCCTCAAGGTTGTGGCGACTCAGGAAGGGCCCGGACCCCCTTCTGGGCACATGTGACAATTCTCACACACCCAGGGCCTGAGCCCAGGACTCACGGCAGAAGTTGATCTCCTCTCTCCAAACCTACCCAGCCCAGAGCATCTCCATGTTTGAAGTCACCCCTACTGAGGGGCCCTTAGGGAGTCTCCAGGTCCCCCTCAAAGGTGATGCTCCAACTAGCTGACCTTTCTAGAGAGTGTGGGGAGAGGGGACCCTCTGGGCATGCTGTAGCAAGGAGCAGAGGTCAGAGGTCACACACTCTCACGTGGACAAGCTGGGGTCTGCACCCAGCCCTACCCTGAGCCCTACCCCTACCATCTGGCAGGGCCTTACTCAGAAAGGGAGTGGCCGGTCCCCATCTGCCCTACAAGCGCCCGGAAGGCCTCCTTCTCTTCGGCATCGGCCTCCTCAAGGGCAGGCAAGCTGAAGGTCGCAGATACTGGTTGAGAGAGCGTGGTCTGCTTTCTGCGGAGCCTGTGGGTACCTGGGCTGGAGCCAAAGACATTTTCTGGGGGACAGAGGGGAATAGAGGGGAGATGAGGCTCTGATATCCCTTGAACCCCACCCCCCACATGTAAACATGGACACATTCATGTGTGCCTCAAATCAGCCTTGGTGGCCTCATAAAGTGGGAGTGCCCATTTCACACATCACCTGAGGCCCAGAGAGGCCTAGAGATTCTCTGGAAGTCACAAAGCAGCTCCAGGGTAGCTAACAGGTTTTTCGCCCACTCAGGAAGTATTCATCGAGCATTCACTGCGAGCTGGTGATGGAGTTCACCCAAATGCCAGGCCTTGGGGAGCTGACATTCTAACTCAAGGGTTGAAAAGGGTATGTCCTCTCCCGTGTGTGTGTGTGTGTGTGTGTGTGTGTGTGTGTGTGCGCGCATGTGGAAGTCAGAGGACAACTTTCAGGAATCAGGTTCTCTCCTTTGACCAAGTGGGTTGTGGGGAATTGAACTCAAGTCATCAGGCTTGGTGGCAATCACCCTTACCCACTAAGCCATCTTACAGGACCTTTTTCTTCTTCTTTTCCATAAAACAAATTTGTTAAGTGAGGTGCCTCCACCTCCTCTCTGTCCCCCATGCCACTCTCTGGGACCTGGGGCCTGGAGCTGCCTTGGCCGAGGCTGGAAAGTGACCTCTTGGTGGGGGTGGGGGGGCGGTTGCAGCCTCTGGTCTCACATCAAAGCCAGGAAGCTTTTTATCCTCTACACGAAAATACAGGGAGGGTTCTGGGGGAGCAGCTGAGAGCTCTCAGATGTAGTGAGGGCCCCCTGGCCTGTCACACAGCCCAACACTATCCTAGAAGCCTCCAGGGCCCTCCCAGACATACTGAGTCCAGAGCTGAATTCTTCCAGCGACAGCCGGCCCCTGTTCTCGGCGTCTACCCAGTCAAATATCATCTGCGGCTCCTCGCTCCCCACGAAGCTGAACTTGGCCTCCTGAAAGGAAGGGATGAGTCAGTCGGCCACTGTTCCCGTGGGAAAGGCTGTGTACAGGAGGGGAGGGGTCTGTCTTCAACCACCCCGCTCTCCTTCTTCCCAGGGGCAGGGTCGCTCAGGGCCTGCCCTGCAGTGCCCCACGCCACACTCGACATCCTTCAGTAGGACCCTGAGCAGGCTCCAAGTCACCTCCTTATCACCCCCCAAAATCTGCACTGATGTGTCCCCCCAGTCCTCGGTGGGATGGCTTTGAATGCCATCTGGTACTTGTTTGTTCGTTTGTTTTATTTGGGGGGTAGAAATAGGGTCTCTCTCTCTCTCTTATGTAGCCCTGGCTGTACTTAGAATTCGCTCTATAGGCCAGGCTAGCCTCGAACTCACAGAGATGCACCCGCTTCTGCTTCCAGAGTGCTGGGATCCAAGATGTGCAGCATCCTGTCACTTAGGCACCTGACACTTGTAATGCACCACATGAGCACGTCCTTCCAGCGTGACCCAAGGACAAGGGCCATGCAAGTGTTTGCACCTGTGGCTCTCGGGTTGCATGATTGAAGTGTGTGTGTGGGGGGAGTGTCATAAGCACTGTGTTCATTTAAAATCACACATTCAGAATCTGAGATGCTTCCGGCGGAGCTTGCCCCTCCCCCTCCACCGTGTGACGTCACTGCAGCCACAGTTCTAAATACATCTGCATATTGTACGTGCTGTCACGTGGCAGCAGTGAACCCTGCCCAAACCACCGTGGCTCAGAGTTGAGGCCACACTATGTCTTGAACTGCAGTGTTCTTGCTTCTCAAGCAAAGTGTTCTGCCATTAGGAAAGCCGTGACCGAGCAGGGAATGGTGGCGCCCACCCTTGATCTCAGCCCTTGGGAGGCAGAGGCTGGTGGATCTCTCAGTGTGTTTGAAGCCAGCTGGATCTACATCCTGAGTCCCAGGACAGCTTATGCTACATGGAGAGACACTGTCTCAATGGCCCAAAAAGAAATAAGAAGAAAGGAAGAAGCCGCAACAATGTTTCAACTATGGAAGACAAAGACAGTATTTTCTTAGCAGCATTCTTCATCATGTTAATATCAAATCAGTATGTCTGGACTGTATTCTGTTAGAATGCTTCATTTTAAAAATTGCTGTTGTGTGTCAGGTGGTGGTGGTGGCCCCACACCATTAATCCCAGCACTCAGGAGGCAGACATAAGCGGGAGCTCTGAGTTCCAGGCCAGCCTGGTCTACAAAGTGAGTTCCAGGACAGCCAGGGCTACACAGAGAAAACCTGTCTCAAAAAAATAAAATAAAATAAAATAAAAAAATAAAAATAAAAATAAAAACAAACACCTAAGAAAAGTTTTAAAAATTGCTGTTATCGGCAGGAAAGATGGCTTCAGTGGCTAAGAGCCTGACTTGCCATTTCAGAGGACCTGATCTGGGTTCCCAACAGAGGGGGCTCACAACAGCTGTAACTCTAATTCCAGGGGATCTGGCCTCTGGAGGTACCAGCAGCACTCACAGGCACATCCGCGCATGTGTTTGTGGAGGCCAGAGGACAACCGTGGCCGTTGGTCCTCAAGTACTATCCATCTTGTTTTGAGAGTCCCTGACTGTTCTGGGGCCCTCCAAGTAGGCTAGGCTGGCTGGCAAGTCCTGGGGACCTGCATGTCTCTGCCTCGCCAGATCTGGGACTATAAATGTGTCTCCGTAAATGTTTGATGCGTACATCTATTTTATAGGCCTATATGCCCAGATATTGTAAAATATTTCTCCGGTGAAAAAAGCCAAGTGGAAAAAGTGTAAGAAGCCACGTGCTGGCTAGACCACAGAGTGTGGCCAATTCACCTCACAGAACTGATCAAGGCAGAGTCATGTGTGAACTTGCAGATTCTGTCCAGGAACATTGTAGATAATTTCTGTCTGATGAGACAGATAACTCCAAGATTTATGTCCTGTTGGACTTTCGCTAGCTGTAAAAAAAAAAAAACAAAAAAACAAAACAAAAAAAAAACCTAACTTAGTGGTCTGACTCTAATCTGTCTTTGTTAAGTTGCCCAACTTCTTAACGTGCTCTTTGAACCATGCATAACACTAATTAATGTGTTAAATAAAATCTCTGAGGGCTTGGCATGTGGCGTGGTGATGGAGCACTCAGCCAGCATGGAAAGAAAAAAAGCACCCCACTTTGACCGGAGCCTGTTCAGTATTTGCCCATAGGTCATAATTTTACTTTCTGAACAATTACCCTCTCGTTATCCTCAGAGGGTGCGGGACGAATTCAACCACAGAGAAGTAGGAAGCATTACCACGCAGGCGCGCCTCAGGGTGCTCTGAGCCCAGGGCTTCTTGGCTCTTAGTGGGGATCCTAAGTGTAACGGAGTTTTAGGGGCTTTGTTGCTGTTGGTTTGGGTTTTTTTCTAAATGAGATCTCTTATAGCCTAGGCTGGTCTCAATCTCACTATGTAGCCAAGGATGATCCTGAACTTCTGAGCCTCTGGCCTTCATGGCCCAAGTCCTGGGATCACAGGTGTGCTGGACAGTTTTATGTCAATTTGACACACAAGCAAGAGTCATCAGAGGGAGTCTCAGTTGAGAAAAATGCCTCCATAAGATCGGGCTCTAGGCAAACCTGTAGAGCATTTTCTTAATTAGTGACTGATGAGGAACAGCCCAGCCCACTGTGGGTGGGGCCATCCCTGGACTGGTGGTCCTGGGTTCTATAAGAAAGCAGGCTGAACCGGGCGGTGGTGGCGCACGCCTTTAGTCCCAGCACTTGGGAGGCAGAGCCAGGCGGATCTCTGTGAGTTTGAGGCCAGCCTGGGCTACCAAGTGAGTTCCAGGAAAAGGCGCAAAGCTACACAGAGAAACCCTGTCTTGAAAAACCAAAAAAAAAAAAAAAAAAAGAAAGCAGGCTGAACATGCCATGGGGAGCAAGCTAGTAAGCAGCACCCCTCCATGGTCAATGTCTGTCTGCATCAGTTCCTGCCTCCAGTTCCAGCCCTGTTGAGTTCCTGTCCTGACTTCCTTCAGTGATGAACAGTGATGTGGAAGTGTAAGCCAAATTAACTCGTTCTTCTCCGAGTTGCTTTCGGTCATGGTGTTCCATCACAGCAATAGTCACCCTAACTAGGACAACAGCAGGCGTGTGCCTCCACCCACCTCTTCTTCCACTTCGGTGTCTGTTCTGAGTTCAAACTCAGGTCCCCAGGTTTGTGTAACAAGCTCCCTTAGACGCTGTGCAGGTGGCCTGGGTGAGGGCCAGAGGCTTCAGACCCCTGGGGCTGCAGCACCAGGAGGGTGTGAGCCACCCGAAGTGGGCATTGTGAATCAAGCCTGAGTGCTCTCAGTGAGTGCTATGGGCTCCTAACGCTGAGCTGTGCTCCAGCCTCCTCAGGTTCTAATCTTTAAAAACACAAAAAGGCCAGGCGGTGGTGGCGCACGCCTTTAATCCCAGCACTCGGGAGGCAGAGGCAGGCGGATCTCTGTGAGTTCAAGGCCAGCCTGGATTACAGAGCGAGTTCCAGGACAGGCGCCAAAACTACACAGAGAAACCCTGTCTTGAAAAAAAAAAAAAAAAAAAAAAAAAAAACACAAAAAGCAGGGCACCTCACTTAGGAAAGAGCTGAATTCCCTCACCTCACAATCACATCACCTTCTCCTGTGGCTATCTCAAAGTATATTGTTTCCCTGTGCTCTCTTTCTCTTCCTCCTCATTTTTGGCTGAGCATACTGGCACACTCCTGTAATCCCAGCATTTGGGAGGCTGAGGCAGGAGGATTGCTGTGAATTCAAGTCCACTCTCAGCCATACAGCAAGACACTATCTAAAAAAAAAAAAAAATCAGAAGGAGGCCTGGTGGGACTGCTCAGCGGGTTACAGCACTTTCCAAGAGAGCAAGCCTCAAGCCCTGACTTCCATGTCCAGAACCAACCGTGCAGAGAGAGGCCCAACTCCTGAAAGTTAACCTCTGACCTCCACCCGTGAACCTTGACACTAGTGTGCCCTCACTCACACATACACTCCCATATACACAATAATGATAATATTAACAACAGTAATTAAGAAGCTAGGATGGGGTGCTGGGGGGGTGTAGGGCATAGAGGACTTGCACCAAGTGCTGAGTTCAACCTCCAGCCTCACCCCCATAAACTGCATGGTGATGCCCGTGACTCCAGTATGCCAGAGGAAGATCAGAGCTCCAGGCCAGCCTCAGATACATAGTCAGTTAAAGGCTAGCCTGGGCTACATGAAACTGCATCTAAAAACAAAAGAGAGAAAGTACCATAGGAAGAGCCATCATCACATCAGAAGGGAAAGTCTGTCTTCCCCAGGCTGTGAGGTCGCAGGGATCAGGCTGTGTCAGGGCATCTCTCCTGCTCTGCAGGAAGGTTCCAGAGAGTTCTGGAAGCTTTTGCCATCCACAGCCTCTTCTTGCCTCCAGGGGAGCAACCTTGCAAGCCTACAGTTACCAATGTACCCTGTAGAAGGTGCCACGAAGGTAAGAAACACACAGCCTCCCTGCCGCTGCCTAGACTCTGCTTCCCTTCAGAGGCTGGAAGCTCTGCTGTGTGTGAGCTGCAGGTCTCAGCTTGTGTCTTCAACCATGAAAGACAAGTCCAGGCCTAGGGGAAAAGGACCGTCCCAGGCTCTGCTTCACTTGGGTGCCAGCTTCCACGCTGGCCTTGGGTGCCCTTCACATTGGCCTAATGGGTTCACGGCTTCTCTGACAGCGGATAGAGCGAGCTGCGACCGTGCGGGGCCGAGAGGGAGACTGCGGGATTGGAGCTGTGTGTGTGCTGGGGATCTTGCTGACCAGTATGGGTTTATATGCTGTTTGTTATTGTTTTGAGACAAGACAAGTTCTCATTTAGCCTAAGCTGGCCTTGAACTCTCTGTGTGACACCCTGCCAGCTGAGGCCCCCAGATCCTCCCTGATTTTTAGAAACAGGGTTTCACTATTACCCAGACTGATGCTGGTTTTGAACTTGAGGCCCCCTGCCTCTGTCACCCAGCTGCCTAGAGTACGCCACCAGGTCTGGCAGTTCAGCACTCTGTCAATAGATCTGAGAGAAGTTTCTTCCTCTGACTTTTCAGGCTTGCTTTCTCTCTCTCTCTCTCTCTCTCTCTCTCCCTCCCTCCCTCCCTCCCTCCCCCCCTCTCTTTCTTTCTTTTTGACAGGGTTTTTCTGTGTAGCCCTGGCTGTCCTGGAACTCGCTCTGTAGACCAGGCTGACCTCGAACATTTTAAATTCTTTCCCATCCTTGGCTTGTTTTCTCCGTTAGGACCTTGTTCTAAGCAGTCTGTCTGCCCTGGACTTCCCCGTTTATGGCCCACACCCCACATTCCGGTGCCCTTCAGTCTTTGGGAAACTGAAGTGAGGCACCTGGAGTGTTATTTGAATCTCACTTTCCTTCAGAAACCAACAAACACTTTTACTGGCTCTCCTTACATTCCAGAACAATCTACATTTTGGTTTTTGTTGTTGTTTTGTTTTGTTTTTGCACAGGTTCAAAGGCGTCTGCCTTCCTATTTTACCAGGATAGAACTGAATAAATCAGTCAAGCAGCCCAGTAGCTCCTTGGAGTGTCATTTTCTATTAATGGTCCTCATGTAATCAGCTGTAACAGGCTGGCTCGCAGGGATAGCCTCGGAACCCCCCCAGAAGGAAGGTCATTTCCAGGCAGGGAAACTGACCAAATCTGCAAGAGTCGCCTGCTGGAGAGGGGAGCTGGGTGTGGAGCCTGACGTTGGATGAAGGCTGACAAACTGTCCCAGCATTAGCACTCAAGGGCCCACATTCCAGGTGACCCTTCAGTCCTCAGCTAGTCACCTAGGAGACACCTCCGTGTATTTCTGTGAGGGACTTTCCAGAGAAGGCTAGCCAGGGAGAGACCCACCGGGAGTGTGGGTGGTGCAGTCCTGTGGGCTGGGGTTCTGAATAAAAGAAGAAAGCGGCTGGTGGTTGAGGAGGAGAAGGAGGAGGAGGAAGAAGGAGGAGGAGAAGGAGGAGGAGGAGCAGGAGGAGGAGGAGGAGGAGGAGGAGGAGGAGGAAGAGAAGAAGAAGAAGAAGAAGAAGAAGAAGAAGAAGAAGAAGAAGAAGAAGAAGAAGAAGAAGAAGAAGAAGAAGAAGAAGAAAAGAAGAAGAAGAAGGCAGCAAGCTGAGCACCAGTGCCCATGTCTCTGCTCCCCGACCGGACACCATGTGACAGTCTGCCTGGCTCTCCTGCCACCCTGCATTCCCTACCATGATGGACTGAGCCACAAATAAGCCCTTTTTCCCTTAAGTTGCCTCTGTCGGGTTTCATTTCAGGTTTTCACTGCTGTGGCAAAGGAAAAAGGAATTCAAACAGCTGGTCGTCCAACAGAAACATCAGCAACCAAGGCTTTGAAAGTTCCACCTATCCATATGGAAATTTCTAGGAACTAATTTTGGTCTAAGTGTTGGTTTTGCAGCTTAAATTGAAGGAGGCTCACATGTTTATACCGCGGCTTCACCTATAGCAATAACTAGGGTCAACCCAACCATCTCGTCATACATCAAGAAACACAGGGAAATTATTTACAACCACAAGAAAAATGATCTGAAACTTGAGAATAAGACAAAAAGGTAAGACCAGTCTGTAATTATCCAGAAGTGGAAACTGGCCACACACTGTCCAGACCAGGGGAGTAGACTGGTCATCTCCCTGTTTTTCTTTTGTTTTTGAGACAGGATCTCACTATGAAGCCCCGGCTAGCCTGGAACTCTGTATGTAGATGGCCTCCTTGATGAAAAGGTCTAGACTCAGGCCAAGAGAAGGCTTTGTGGGGTGTAAAGCAATCTCCTCTGAACCTAAACATTCCTCCCAGTAGGCAGAGAAAGTCACGAGACTCTCCTGGCTTGAGTCACGTGTCTAGAAAAGCTGACCCTTGGAAGACTCTGGAGGGTCCCTCCCTAGCTTTACAGAAGAGGTTAAACAACTCCCAAGCAGCAGCCTGCTGCGAAGTCGGGATTCCTGGACTGTGGCGCTGCCATAAACTGTGCAGCGCTCCAGGGCTGCAGCTCTTGTGAGCTGTCACCCCGTGGGGGCGGGCTCTTTGATGATGCAGCTGCTCCTGGGTCGTCTCTGCTCCTGTCAGTCCTCACCCTGCTCCTGTTAGACACCCCAACAAAAACTCATTGGTTCAACCAAGTTGGCTCTTGGTCCTCTGTGGAGTCCCTGCTTGGAACTAGCAGTGCTGTGTGTGTGTGTGTGTGTGTGTGTGTGTGTGTGTGTGTGTGTGTGTGTCTGTGTCTGTGTCTGTGTGTGTGTGTGTTGCACCTCCTCAGAAAAAGTCTGTCGAATACCATCAAGCAAGCCTGATGACCGGAGTTCGATCTCAGGACCCCATGTAAAAGCGAGCTAGATTTGGGTGACTTGTCTGTAATCCCAACTCTTCTACTCCAAGATGGGAGACGGAGACAGGAGGATTGGCCAGGAGCCCACACAGCACAGAGGCGGAAGCAAGAGAGACCCTGCCCCCCACCCTGATGCATAAACACACCCATGCATGAACACACACACACACACACACACACAATCTTATTTTTAAAAGTCCCAGACTTACTGAAGTCACTCATTAACTTAAGAGTTTCATCTAGGAAGGATGAAGTCAGTTTTTGGCAAGGGTTTCCGAGTTGTTGGACGTTAGCCATTTCTTCAGATTGAACTCAGCAATCTTACCCTAACACCTTCCTGTCAAACTGCCTATGAGTATCCAAGTGCAAGGGCTCTGGGCACTAGTCATGGCATTTTACTGTAATCCCTAGTTAATTAATAATAAACTAGATAAGATCTCTTTTGGCTGGTGAGAGGGCTCCCCGGGTAAAGGTGCTTGCCTCTAAGCCTGACGACCTGAGTTTAACCCTGGTGGATGGAGAGAACCAATTCACACAGGTCGTCCTCCGAACTCCGCACGCGCACGGTGGCGTGCATACCTCCTACCCACATGCACACAGGTGAATAAATGTGCTCCATGTGTAGTGAAGGATGACTTCAAACTCCTGACCCTCCTGCCTCCACCTCCTGAGCGCTGGGATCGCAGGTGTGTGCTCCAACACACAGTTTACCCGGTGCTAAAAACTGAAGCTGGGGCATTGTGCATGCCAGGCAGGCACTCTGCCAACTGGGCCACATTCTCTGTCTCTATGGCAACCGTCTTAATGGGGAAAGGACGAAAGGGAGTGTGGAGTGACACCCAGAAGTAACATCAGACCCACACAGGCCCTTTTGCAATGAAGGAGAACTCATCAGGCACCTAGGTCTGGACCACAGGCTTCCAGCCTCTTAGTGGGACCCACGACTATGGCCACTCTCCAGGTTTACACTCATCAACCCACTTTGGTTCCTAGTGCTCTGACTGCTCCCCAAGATGAGCATCTCTGCTCTAAACACCTCAGTCAGGTGGGGTGGAGCCTGCCTGTCATCCCAGAACTGGGGAGGCCAGGGCAGAAGGCTGAGAGTTAGAGGCCAGCCTGAGCTACATAGAGAGACCTGTCTCAAAAATCTCTCACAGCAGAGTGATGGTGTCGCACGCCTTTAATCCCAGCACTCTGGAGGCAGAGCCAGGCGGATCTCTGTGAGTTCGAGGCCAGCCTGGTCTACAGAGCAAGATCCAGGACAGCCAGAGCTACACGGAGAAACCCTGTCTAGAAAAAAAACAACCAACCAAACAAACAAACAAACAAGTGAATACTACTCTTGCAGAGGGCCCAGGTTTGTTTTTCAGCACACATGCCGGGTGGTTCACAACTGCTTATAACTCCAGAAATCTCTTCCGGACCCTGGGGGTGTCTGTACATCACCATACACATATCTACACACATACACATAGTACTCAAAATAATAGAAATAGCTAAGCATAGTAGTGCACTC
This sequence comes from Peromyscus maniculatus bairdii, assembly GCF_049852395.1. Taxonomy (NCBI): domain Eukaryota; kingdom Metazoa; phylum Chordata; class Mammalia; order Rodentia; family Cricetidae; genus Peromyscus; species Peromyscus maniculatus. Next base: position 7,267,836 of record NC_134872.1, on the reverse strand, counting down.
CTTTAATCCCAGCACTTGGGAGGCAGAGACAGGAGGATCTCCGTGAGTTCAAGGCCAGCCTGGTCTACAGAGTGAGTTCTAGGACAGCCAGGGCTGCATAGAGAGACCCTGTCTCAACAATAATGTCTCACACCGCACCATTTGTGAGTTACTTCTGTGGCATAAAGCTCTCTCCTTGTTAAAATGCAAGTGTTTCGGGAAAAGGATGCTATATTAAGCCTCATTGGTCACCTAGGTGTTGGTATAAACAAATTCCTAATGTTTTCTGAGAGTGAACCTGGATGCGGAGGGGAACAGGCAGGCCAGCTGAGCCCTGGTTAAAACAGGAAAAGTCAAGAATCTGCACGAAAGGGATCCCAGGAGTGCCGGAACCTCATGCTCACCGCCAGGTCCTCTCGGGTGACAAAGCCTCTCTCTTTGGCACCACAGTCCCGGAAGAAGGACTGCAGCTCTTCCTCAGCATGAGGCGGCCAGGTCTCGGGCTCTGGGGCCGCCGGAGTATCCTGACCATCCGCCGGCTCTCGGATCTGCCTCCGGCGACTGGATGCCAGCCTCCGGCCTTTTCTGGACCCTCCCTTTCCATTCTCCATGGTGCCTCAGACCTGGGGATGGAGGAGAGTTAAGAGGGTGATGAGCCACAGTGCTGAAAGCTGAGCACAGCCAAAGTCTCCATCCTTCCACGGTGACAGAGCCTGCCCACCCACCCCCCACATTGGCCTGCTCCACCCACCATGATCTCAACACATGTACCTGCTCAGGCCCCTGCCCTGTGGAAGATCCCCTCAGCCTGGAATACCTCGGACCTTCCTGTGGGTCTCAGGGCCTCTACTCAGGGCTGCATGAAGGAACTCACGACAGGGAAGGTCTTGCCTTGTAACCTTGGGAGGCCTAGAGTCCCTGGGACTTTGCTGTCCGGAAGCAGGAAGAGCTCCTGGACATCTCTTGATGTCATGCCTCCCGCTCAGGGCCTCACTTCCAGCAGCAACAGAGTGACGGGTTTTGACCTCCACTGTCCTCTGCTCTCAGCCTCAGCCCTCCATTTTCCCCTCTTCTCAATACACTGTGTGTGTGTATGTCTACGTGTGCATATGTGTGTATGTGTGTGCATGTGTGTATGCATGTATGCGGATGTGTGCGTCTGTGTGTCTGTGTTTATATGTATGTGCATATATATGTGTATGTGTGTGCATCTGTGTGTTTAGCTCCCAAAGGAGGACACAAGATGCCTTGCTCTGTCTGCCTTATTCCACTGAATGTTTCTCATTGAACCTAGAACTTGCTGTTCTTCAGCTAGGCCAGCCCCAGTGATCTCCTGTTCCTGCCTGCCCAGTTCGTGTGTTAGGATTTCAGGCACATGTGCTCAAGCCCGGCTTTTATATGAGTTCTGGGGATTTGAACTCCGGTCCTCATGGTTGTGGGACAAGCCCTGTCATCCACTGATCCTGGGCTCTCGTTTCTTCCTTTGACACAAATGGAGGCATCCCTGCCTGCCTCCCTGGTTCTTAGGGCCCCCGCATTACACAGTCCCTTTCTCTTCCTTCCTGGTGCCCTCGTGGTTTACAGAAACCATAGACACCAAATTTCCTCCCATCCCGGTTCCCTCCATCTAAAGCACCACCCCTATATAGCCAACTAACATCTCCCATCTCCACCTCTCTGCAGGCACCCCCATGCTTCAAGCTGGAGGTTAAGGCTGGGTGGGCCCCTTGTGCTGCGTGCAGTGGGGTCCCAATGTCTAGGGGGTCAGGACATGAGCAGAGTCTCCAGGAGGAGGCTGGCGGTGTTTGAGGAAGAGTACAGCATTTGTAGAGTCGGGGAGGGGGGAGCAGATTCCACCTGAGCCCAGGATGGAAGGACTCCTCTGTGGGGACCAAAAGTCACAGACAGGCTGAGAGGAGATCAGGTCTTCTGTAGCCATGGTGGCCCATCCAGGGACAGGTAACAGTGGCAGGGTCCTCCCCTGAGACAAGCATCCCACACAGCAGCACAGGGTTCAGAGAAAGCAAGCCCCCAGCTGTGTAGGCCCCAGATCTTTAACAAAGTTCTCCCTCCCTCCCTCTCTCTCTCTCTCTCTCTCTCTCTCTCTCTCTCTCTCTCTCTCTCTCTCTCTCTCGCTCCCTCTCTCCCTCCCTCTCTCTCTCTCCCCCCCCCCAAGCTTACACTGCAGGCAGAAGCAGACCCTGGACCTCTGGACCTCTCCTTGCCAAAGCACATTCGCAGCACACGCCAACACTGATTAAAGAAAAAAAAAAAAAGTAAGCAAGGACCCGTGTAAGAGACTCAAGAGAAGCGAACTGAAAGACAACATACGATCTTAACTGGATTCCCTAGCCAAAAAGAGAGGGACAAGAAGGGTTTGGAGTCCTGTGCGGAGGTACACGCCTGTCGTCCCATCACTCAAGAGGCCGGCGCTCAGGAGATGGCATAGCACATGGGAGGACTTGTGCATGCGTGAGGACCGAGTTCAAATACCTGACACCACACAAGAGGACCATGCACGCCTTCCACCCTGTTGGAGCCCATGAAGGTTTCCTAGTGGCTGTGCCCAGCAGGACTGCGTAAGAGGTTGATTGGACCACGGGCCTGGGTACCAGGTGTTTGTAAGGGTCTACACTTGACTGTAACTAGCAAGGGGGAGGTCTTTTGCTCCACCCCTTGACATTGTTATAAACAGACCTTTGGAATGAAGTTCTGGGCCGGTGGATAAGGATCCAGGCCCACTCGCGTCTGTCCTGTGTTTTCTCTGTTTTTCTCCCCTTTACTTCTAACTAAGTCTCTTATCCCTCATTCCTCGAGAGTCCCTGGGGTAAATAACTGTGGGGACTGGTCTCCCACACCACCCAAGGATGGGGGAGGAAACAGGTGGTCACTGGGAGCTTGCCGGCCGGCCAGCCTAGCAAACAGTGAGCGTCTAGTTCAGGTCATGTTCCTTTTCTTTCTTTCTTTCTTTCTTTCTTTCTTTCTTTCTTTCTTTCTTTCTTTCTTTCTTTCTTTCTTTCTTTCTTTTCTTTTCTTTTCTTTTCTTTTTAAGATTGATTTATTTATTATGTATACAGTGTTCTGCCTGCAGGCCAGAAGAGGGCACCAGATCTCATTATAGATGGTTGCAAGCCCCCATGTGGGTGCTGGGAATTGAACTCAGGACCTCTGTAAGAGCAGCCAGTGCTCTTAACCTCTGAGCCATCTCGCCAGCCCCAGCTTCCTTTCCTTAAGGAAGCAAGGCAAAGAGAAATAGAGGAATACACAAGACATCATACTTTGACCCATGCAATGTGTGCATGAACACACATACCCACACACTCATGGTATGTAGCACACGCACTACTGAAGCAGGAGCATCACTGTCAGTTTGAAGCCAGCCTAGACTGCATAGAAAGACCCTGCTTCAAAAGATATAAACGAAAAGGCTGGTGAGATGGCCCACAAGATAAAGGCGCTTGCCACCAAGCATGCTGACCTGAGTTTGAGCTCCAGCATCCACCTGGTAAAAGGAGAGAACTGACCCTGTAGGTTGCTCACTTGACACACACACACACACACACACACACACACACACACACACACACACGCACACCACACACTCACACGCACAATGTAATTTTTTTTGAAGTTTTTTTTTGGGGGTAGGAACAACTAGGGAAATGTAAAAATATAGGTTGTGTCTGGAAGCCATTGCTCCCCATGAGGTGACCCAGAATGCTGAAGGTTTTAGGGTCCTCTTTTAAAAGACATTGATTGAGGCCGGGCGGTGGTGGCACACGCCTTTAATCCCAGCACTTGGGAGGCAGAGGCAGGCGGATCTCTGTGAGTTCGAGGCCAGCCTGGGCTACCAAGTGAGTCCCAGGAAAGGTGCAAAGCTACACAGAGAAACCCTGTCTCGAAAAACCAAAACAAAAAAAGACACTGATTGAGCCAGCTGTGGTGGCTCGTATTTTTAATCCCAGCACTCAGGAGGCAGAGGCAGGAGGATCTCTCTGAGTTCAATGCCAGTCTGGTCTTACACAGTGAGTTCCAGGCCAGGCCAGGCCAGCCAGGGCCACAGGGTACTTCCCTGTCTCAGAGATCAACAACAAAGATATCTGATTGGGCGGGGTGAACTCTGACCCTGCCATCTACCTTCCGATGGTTACAATAAGCACACAGACGGCAGAAAGTGTGGTGGGGGCCGTGGGGCATGTGAATAGGGGGGGGGGGAGGGTCTCCATCTCACACTACGTGGGTCACGGTACTGTTGACTCAGTTCTGCAGATTCCGAAGTCTTTAGGAGAAGGCTTGAGGGGAAACAAGCAAGAATGGTTCTGGGGGTCCCCCTGCACTCAGCTGCCTGGATGTCACCAGTGTCACCCCATGGGTCACCCCACGCTGCTCCATTAAACAGTGATGGAACCTGTGCCCCTCCTTGGGCCACCCAGAAAGCCACTGTCTACCTCCATGCAACATCCGCCCCCTCCACGACCTCAGGACCCTCCGAGGCTGTTGGGGGGCAGCGCTAACCTCGAGGTTACAGTCAAGGAAAGACCCTCTGAGTGAGGGCACCAGCAGCAGGTGAGGCCACCCTCGAGACCTAGAGATGAGGGAAGGGAGCAGCTCCCTGAGGACAGTGACGTCAGGACGCTCTGAAGTCAGTGGGTCTCTTCCCCTGCTGCTCTCTAACCGGGCAGCCTCAGGCAAGTCACTGACCCTCTCCCTGCCTCAGTCTCCCCGCTAGAAGCGGAGAAGTATCTGGGTGTGGGGATGGCTGCCAGTGATCCCTGGGGAAGCTTAGACAAGAGGACCACTGTGCATTCAAGACCAGCCTATCTATTCTACAGAGTGAGACCTTCTCTCTCTCTCTCTCTCTCTCTCTCTCTCTCTCTCTCTCTCTCTCTCTCACACACACACACACACACACACACACACACACACACACACACACACGATAAAAAGGACTATCAGACTAACATCTACCACCAGAACCATGTGAGGCTTCAACATGACAATTAACGTTGAAACCACCCACCCCCGGCATGGCGGCGCACCCCCTTTCTGGTTCCACTTTATCTCGATTTCCATTCTCAGAAACGCCTTTTATCATTTATCCTGTAAATTCGAATCTCCTTTTACAGAACTTGGCATACAGCTGGCGCCTAGCAAATATTTGTTGACTCTGATCAAGCACTGAGTCTGACCCTCAGGGACTGCTGGGTAAAGTTGGCAGTGACAGGGTGGGGTTCACAGCAGTCCGAACAGCAGCTGCATTCCCTGCAGATCCAACCCAAAGCTGAGGGCACTGGCTGCCCGTCTGTCTCATCCGGGATGGACCTCCCCAAGGCATTCTGGAGCCAAGACACTGCAGTTGGGGAGGGGACGCAGATGCCCAGGGAAGCGGCCCTGGGAAGGACAAAGATTTCACAGCTGTCCAGATGTGGTCCAGCTGTGCTTCCTGGGCAGCAAGGACTGGCCTTGCAGAAAGTCAGGGCAGTTTCACAGTACTTCCTGCGAGCTGATTAGCACACAGAAGCAGCTAGATAAAGCCCCCAGAGCCCATGCCGGGGGGGGGGGGGGGGGGGGGGGGGGGGGGGGGGGGAGGGGAGGGGGGCCCTCATGAGAAGCCTAAGTGTTACCAGCCCGGCTCTCACAGCCAAAGGAGGTCGAATCCCAAAGTGAGCCCCTGGAATGTGGGCAACTCCCCTCTGCACCGTTCCCAGCAGGCCCTGGCATTTCACAGGAAAGGGTCACCTCACTTAGCTCCACCAGGCAGGGACCTCAGTGGCTAGACCATCAAGAAGGCCAGGGAAGGGAGTCAGCCTGTCCCTGGCAGCCAGTGAGGCCTCCAGAGCACTGGTCACCATAGGTCAGGACACCTGTGTCAGTCACTGCCCCATTCCCATGTTCCCTTACAGCATACCCTAAATCAGTCTGTGCCCCTTTCATGGGCAGGAATGGCCACTGAGAGACAGTGGGGACCTCCTTTGGTGAGTCCATGAGTGTATGCGCGCTCTCTGTCTCTGTCTCTCTCCTCAGTTACCATCCATCTCCCCTCATACTTAGCTCTCAGACAACGCCCTCTACTCTTCCTTTGGTGACTGCAAAGGACACTTTTGTAGTCACCCAGGGCCAGCACCGAACCCTTAGAGACAGCTGCAGGGTGCTCTCTGAGCATGCTCCGTCTCTGCAGCAGTCTCCTGCACACCCTGCTCAGTGAGAGTCCCCTCACCGCCAGTGAAACCCACACAGCCCCTCAACACCCAGGTGTCTCCCACGTTTCTCCCGAAGTCTGAGGACAACTCGGCAGCCAGCCTGTGGGCCTTGCTGCCAGTCACCTTCAGGACCGGGCTCCACGATGGGAGCCTGGGATTTTAGCTGGAAAAGCAGAGCCCTGAGGCCTCCCATCAAGAGCTGGAGAGAAACTGAGAAGGAAGGAGCAGAGGACATCTGCCAGTGCTGTCACTGGGCTGAGTCAGCTCAGCGTGAAACTTACCTCAGGAAAGGCCGACCATGGTCACGCCAACGGCCCTGAGAACCACCGAGTCCTAGTGGGTTGTTCTGCCGGCCCCTCCACCCTCACCCACTAACCGCTAGGGAAACCGAGTGTCCAAGAAGCCAGAAGACCTGCCCGCTGTCGCAAGTCCACCACCCCCTTCTCACTCACTGGAGATGACACCCACAGCCGGGGCCACTCCGTTAGACAGTCTGGAAGTCCCAACACTCAGCTCCGCACCCTGTCACAGAAGCCAGAAGGGAGCTGGACGTAGTCATCTATTCCTAGCACTCCAGTGGTGGAGGCAGGAAGATCAAGAGTTCAAGGTCATCTTTGACTGCATAGTGAGTTCAAGGCCAGCCTGGGCTACATAAGACCCCATATCAGGAAAAAAAAAAAAAAAGTGCAGTTTGGCAGTATATGCCTTTAATCCCAGAATTTAAGAGGCAGAGGCAGGTGGATATCTGTGAGTTCAAGGCCAGCCTGGTCTACATAGCAAGTTGCCGGACAGCTAGGGCTACACAGAAAAACTTTATCTTGAAAAAGCAAAACAAAGAAAGAAAGAAGGAAGGAAGGAAAGAAAGGAAGGAAGAAAGAAAGAGAAAGAAAGAAAGAAAGAAAGAAAGAAAGAAAGAAAGAAAGAAAGAAAGAAAGAAAGAAAGAAAGAAAGAAAGAAAGAAAGAAAGGAAAAGCTAGCTAGCTACTGCATGGGCCCACACTACCACCGTCCCCCGAGCCCCGGCAAGCAGCAGTGTGGCCTGCTGGGCAGCTCCCACCTCTCCGAGCCCGCCGTGGTGGTGTGGCGGTGCTGTGCTCCTGGCCCCTGTGAGTCGGTCACCGTGTGCTGCCCACAGAGCCCAGGCACTCGGCAAGGCAACCGCCAACAGTCTTGCCTCTTGCTCAACCGCCCCTTTCCGCTCCCGGGCTGCCCATCCCCTGCTGTCATCTAAGGAACTTCCCGTAGAAGGGGCCCTGCTGGCTCTTCTCTGTCTTGCCGGATGCCTGGGGTCCTGGTATGTTCCACACAAGGCCAGAACTTGGGCCTCAGTTTCCTCCGGAGTGTCCTCAGCCCAGGAGGAGGGTCAAGAGAAACCACTGTGCAGAGACACTGGTGCAGAAAATGCTTCGGGGGGACAGTACCCCTCCTCACCTCGGGTTCTCACTCCAGGGCAGCCTACCTGACTAGGAGGGGAGGCTCAGATCAAACTCCCTTCTTAGGAAACAGACTAAGCTAATAGCAAAATACGTTTCCGAGACACAATCACGCGAACAGTGTGGTGCTGGCGCGTGAGGAACTGGAGCATGAAGACAGGTGACTGGAGCCGTGGAGTGGGTGGGGAACTGGAGCATGAAGACAGGTGACTGGAGCCGTGGAGTGGGTGGGGAACTGGAGCATGAGGACAGGTGACTGGAGCCGTGGAGTGGGTGGGGAACTGGAGCATGAGGACAGGTGACTGGAGCCGTGGAGTGGGTGGGGAACTGGAGCATGAGGACAGGTGACTGGAGCCGTGGAGTGGGTGGGGAACTGGAGCATGAGGACAGGTGACTGGAGCCGTGGAGTGGGTGGGGAACTGGAGCATGAGGACAGGTGACTGGAGCCGTGGAGTGGGTGGGGAACTGGAGCATGAAGACAGGTGACTGGAGCCGTGGAGTGGGTGGGGAACTGGAGCATGAGGACAGGTGACTGGAGCCGTGGAGTGGGTGGGGAACTGGAGCATGAGGACAGGTGACTGGAGCCGTGGAGTGGGTGGGGAACTGGAGCATGAGGACAGGTGACTGGAGCCGTGGAGTGGGTGGGGAACTGGAGCATGAGGACAGGTGACTGGAGCCGTGGAGTGGGTGGGGAACTGGAGCATGAAGACAGGTGACTGGAGCCGTGGAGTGGGTGGGGAACTGGAGCATGAGGACAGGTGACTGGAGCCGTGGAGTGGGTGGGGAACTGGAGCATGAAGACAGGTGACTGGAGCCGTGGAGTGGGTGGGGAACTGGAGCATGAGGACAGGTGACTGGAGCCGTGGAGTGGGTGGGGAACTGGAGCATGAAGACAGGTGACTGGAGCCGTGGAGTGGGTGGGGAACTGGAGCATGAGGACAGGTGACTGGAGCCGTGGAGTGGGTGGGGAACTGGAGCATGAAGACAGGTGACTGGAGCCGTGGAGTGGATGGGGAACTGGAGCATGAGGACAGGTGACTGGAGCCGTGGAGTGGGTGGGGAACTGGAGCATGAAGACAGGTGACTGGAGCCGTGGAGTGGGTAGGGAACTGGAGCATGAGGACAGGTGACTGGAGCCGTGGAGTGGGTGGGGAACTGGAGCATGAGGACAGGTGACTGGAGCCGTGGAGTGGGTGGGGAACTGGAGCATGAGGACAGGTGACTGGAGCCGTGGAGTGGGTGGGGAACTGGAGCATGAAGACAGGTGACTGGAGCCGTGGAGTGGGTGGGGAACTGGAGCATGAGGACAGGTGACTGGAGCCGTGGAGTGGGTGGGGAACTGGAGCATGAAGACAGGTGACTGGAGCCGTGGAGTGGATGGGGAACTGGAGCATGAGGACAGGTGACTGGAGCCGTGGAGTGGGTGGGGAACTGGAGCATGAAGACAGGTGACTGGAGCCGTGGAGTGGGTGGGGAACTGGAGCATGAGGACAGGTGACTGGAGCCGTGGAGTGGGTGGGGAACTGGAGCATGAGGACAGGTGACTGGAGCCGTGGAGTGGGTGGGGAACTGGAGCATGAGGACAGGTGACTGGAGCCGTGGAGTGGGTGGGGAACTGGAGCATGAGGACAGGTGACTGGAGCCGTGGAGTGGGTGGGAACGAGCCTGGGGGGGCACTGCATAGCTGTCACAAACTGAGTGAAGCAGCAGGATCTGAGTTCAAAGCCAGCCTGGGCTACATGATTAGGCTTTGTCTCAGCGATACAAAAGAAAAACAGAAAAAGAAATACAAAGTAGACAGCAGTAGATTTGAACACGAACTTCATGAATTGATAAAGACATCATTTCAAATAAATGAAGAAAGTATGTGTTTGTATTAGCCGTTGGGAGACTGGATTAGGACCCCAAAACCCAGAGCCTTCTAATTTTAAAATCATCCCAGGTGGATTTAAGTTTTAGACATTTTAAAAAAATTGTTACACTTATCAGCTGGCGCACACCTTTAATCTCAGCACTCGAGAGACAGAGGCAGGAGGATCTCTGTGAGTTCGAGGTCAGCCTGGTCTACAGAGCTACAGGATAGCCAGGGCTACACAGAGAAACCCTGTCTTAAAGAAAAAGAAAAAAAAATTACACTCACTAATTTATTTTGTGTATGCAGACATTTGTGTGTGGATGTTTATATGTATGGAGGCATGGAAAAGGTGTGTGTGTATGTGTGTGTGTGTGTGTGTGTGTGTGTGTAGGTGTGTGTGTATGTGTAGATGTAGGTGTGTATTGTGTGTATAAGTGTAGATGTGTTTGTGTAGGTGTGTGTATGTGTATAGGTGTGTAGGTATGTGTGTGTGTGTGTATTGTGTGTAGGTATGTGTGTGTGTAGGTGTAGATGTGTATTGTGTATAGATGTGTAGATGTGTTTGTGTAGATGTGTGTATGTGTATAGGTGTGTAGGTATGTGTGTGTAGGTGTGTATGTGTGTAGATGTGTGTGTAGGTGTTTCCCCTTCTACCATGTGTCCCAGATCCTTGGGTGCACTGTGCACATGTGCCAACCACAGTTGGAATGTGCAGTCAGAGGACAACTTGCCAGAGTTAGTTCCCTTCTTCCTCCGTGTGGTAGAAGGCCTCCTGTAAGCCAGGCAATAAAAATTAAAACCAAGAGCCAGGCAGTGGTGGCACATGTCTTTAATCCCAGCACTTGAGAGGCAGAGGCAGGCGGATCTCTGTGAGTTTAAGGCCAGCCTGGTCTACAGAGTGAGATCCAGGACAGGCTCCAAAGCTACACAGAGAAACCCTGTCTAGAAAAACAAAACAAAAAAATTAAAACTGAGAAATAATAATAATGAACATTTTAAAATCCAGTGTTTGTGGGAATAAAATCTTACAGAATGGAATTGATGAACAGAGACGAGGCTGTGAGACCATTTTACAACTAGCAAGGCTTCCAGATGCACTTTCGGTTCCTCATAGCTGGCTGACTTCACGTCACAGTCTGGTAAACCCTGATGCAGACACCGTCTGTTCTGGGGTGCCGTGGAGAGAGCAGCCAGGTCTCTGCCTCCAGCTGTCAGTTCCAAAATATGTCTAACGAGCTTGGGTGGGTAGCAGGGCCACAGGGGAAGGGACCAGATAGCATCTGGCAGCCTTCCGGAATATTGAGAAAGCCTGGGTTACATCAAAGATTTCAAAGTGGCACAGTCGGTCCCCGTGGGTCCCTACTTGGAAGTATCACCAGCTCTCCTTTCAGGTGTGTCAAGCAGGCTGTGTGACCTGCAGACCTCATGATGGATCTCAGGGCTCTGACCCTCCCAAGGGGGTGACTTTGGGCCTGGATCTTCAGTTTGTGGCCGTGGGTTGTTTTGTTTTGTTTTTCATCTGTGAAACAGAGGTTATAACCCTGAAGGTGATTGAAATGGTAAGAACCACCTAAGACAGCTAGGCAGGAGGATCAGAGTTCAAAACCAGCCTTGATTACATAGCCAAGTGGAAACCAGCCCGGGCTACACAGTGAGACCCTGTCTCAAAAGACAAGAGGAGCTGGGAGAGAAGGCTCCATGGCTAAGAGCACTTGTTCTTGCAGAGGAGCTGGGTTCGGTTCCCAGCACCCACATGGCAATGCACAAACCTCTGAAGAGGGGATCTGACACCCTCTTCTGACCTCTGCTGGCACCAGGTACATACATGGTACACAGATATACATGGAGACAAATACTCGTACACATAAAATGAAATTTAAAAACCAAGTTATATTTAATATTTTTCTATTTATTTTGTCCTAGTTAGGTTTTCTATTGCTATGATGAAACACCATGACCAAAAGCAAGTGAGGGAGGAAAGGGACCATTCCACTTATATTTCCACAGCACCGTTCGCCATGGAATATGGTCAAAATCAGGGCAGGAACTCACACAGGGCAGGAACCTGGAGGCAGGAGCTGATGCAGAGGCCATGACTGTTTAATGACTTGCTTCCGTGGTTTGCTTTCTTATAGAACCCAGAACACCTGCCCAGGCACAGCACCACCCACCATGGGCTGTGTGGTGGTTTGAATGGATGTGACCCCCATAAACTCAGGTGTTGGAGTGCTTGGCCCATAGGGAGTGGCACTGTTAGGAGGTGTGGCTTTGGAGGAGGTGTGGCCTTGTTGGAGGAAGTGTGTCTTTGTGGGGCGAGCTTTGAGGTCTCCTATATGTTCAAGTGTGGTACACAGTTGCATTCCTGTGATATTTTGGTGGAGAATGTGGCTGCTTTTTGCCCTCATCCGAAAAGTCTGCCTGATGGTAAATTGAAGAGTTTTGGACTAATTCCTTTGGCAAAGGAAATTTCAAAAGAGCCTAGTATTGACTTTGTTGTGTAGTTATTAGTGTTCATTCTTATACAGATCTATAATCAAAATGAGCAAGCTGAACAAGGAAAAATAAAACATTTACAATTTGAGGAGAAAGTGGTACCAGAAAGTGGAATGGAGCTAAGTCCTGTGTTCAAGGAGATAAAAAAGATTAAGAAATGGAATAAAGGGAGTGGTGACCTCAGAACAGGATCCCACCCAGCTAAGTTCCCAACTTGTGCAAAGGAATTAAAGAAAATCATAGAGCCAGGTGTGGTAGGGCACACATTTAATCCCAGCCCTCAGAAGGCAGAGGCAGGCAGATTTCTAAATTTGAGGCTAGGCCTGGTCTACAGATCGAATTCCAGGACAGCCAGGCTTAGGCAGTGAAGGAAACAATGGAAGAACACGAAGCTGGTGAAGATGTGATTGAACGAGGGGGCCATGTTCCAGCCCTCACAAGCAGCAGGACTTGGCAGCTTTGGCCATGTGGTTCCGGCTTTAGAGTCAAGGACAGGAGAAACGGGTTATGGAATCTCCCTCGGAGACTAAGGAAAGCCACTGAGGCCAGGTGTGTGGCAGGGGTGTCCCTGCATGGAGGCCCAGAGAGGCCATTGCGTGAAGCTGTGAAGGAGAAGCCTGGATTTCCTTGGAGACCCCAAGATGCTGGCAATGCCAGAGTCATGCATGGGACACCTGCCGAGGAGAGCTGCTATCAGGGAGTGGAACCAGCCCAAGAGAGAGAAGTGTGCTGCAGTCATCAAAGGCTGGGGAAAGGAGCTGGAGATCTGAAGAGCGCTTTGACGTCAGACACGGAGGCCCAGAGTTCGGAGTCTGCCCAGCTGGTTTTTGGTTTTTCTTTGGTCCAGCGTTTCCGCACTCTGCTCCATTTTGGAACGGTAATGTACACCCTGTGCCACTGTTTGTTGGAAGTATGTGATCTGATTTTTTATTTTGATTTTATAGGGGATTACAGTTTAGAGAATGCATGGATCTCAGAAGGGACTTTGAACTTCAGACTTTAAACACTGTTGAGATTGTGATAGACTATGCGGACTTTTGAAGTTGGACTGAATGCATTTCATGTAATGTTACGGCTACAAGTCTATGGGGGCCAGGAAGTGGAATGTGGCGGTTTGAATGGATGTGGCCCCCATAGAGTCACGTGTTTGAGTGCATGGCACACAGGAAGTGCACTGTTAGGAGGCGTGGCCTTGTTGGAGTGGGTGTGGCCTTGTTGGAGGAAGTGTGTCACTGTGGGGGCGGGCTTTGAAGTCTTATATACACTCAAGATACCGCCCAGTGTGACGCACAGTTGCTTCCGCTGCCTGTGCATCAAGAGGTAGGATTTTCATCCCTTCTCTCCAGCACCACGTCTGCCTGCATGCGGCCATGCTTCCCTCCATGACGATAATGGACTAAACCTCTGAAGCTGTAAGCCAGCCCCAATTCAGTGTTTTCCTTTATAAGAGGTGCCATGGTCATGGTGTCTCTTCACGGCACCCTAGAAAGGCTGGGCTTTCCCCATTGATCACTGATTAAGAAAATACTCTACAGCGGCAGTTCTCGACCTGTGGGTCACAACCCTTTGGGGGTCGCCTAAGACCATTGGAAGACACAGGTATTTACATCATGATTCATAACAGCAGCAAAATTACAGTTATGAAGTAGCAATGAAAGCAATTTTATGGTTGGAGGTCACCACAGCATGAGGAACTGTATTTAAGGGTCGCAGCCTTAGGAAGGCTGAGAACCACTGCTCTAAAGGCCTGCCTACAGCCGGACCTTATGGAGGCAATTTCTTAACTGAGGTCCCCTCCTCTCACATGGCTTTTTGAATCTTGTGTCAAGTTGACATAAAACTACCCGGCACATAGTGTGTGTGTGTGTGTGTGTGTGTGTGTGTGTGTGTGTGTGCACATGCATGTATACACATGTGGTGTTGAGACAACTAGGGACAACCTGTATGAGTCGGACGCTCCTTCCATCAAGTGGGCCCTAGGGATCGAACTCAAGGGGTCAGGGCTGGCCACAAGTGCCACCCTGCCAGCTCAGAAAATAATTTTAATTCTAAAGGCAGCTGACGTGATGGCAAGAGTCCTGTAACCCTTGGGAGGATGAAGCAGGGCCACAAGTTCAAGTCCCATCTAAGCAACTTATCGAGGACCGTAGGAAATGAAAAAGGACAAAAATTCACTATGCACATGTATGAAACTGTTGAGCAATAAGAAGCTAAATTATTAAAAATCAAATTGAGATCTTTCTGGGGCCAGTGAGGAAGCTCCATGGGCAAAGATACTCGCCATCAATTCTGTCTACCTGAATTTGATACAGAAGCCCCATGAGATGCATGCTGGAGCACACACACACACATGCACACGCACACAAAAATAAATAAAATATAATTTTAAAGTATTTTAAAAGAACCATTTCTGTAAAATTAAATTGAAGATGAGAACTTTTTTTTTCAAATGGAAAAAAAAAAACCCTACCAACCTTGTCTGAAAATGAAAACTAAAGGGGCGGAGCTACAGCTCAGGGGTGGAGTGAGTTCTTGCCTGCCATGCTCAGGGACCTAGGTTCAATTCCCATCACCGGGGGGAAAAGTTATTGCTTGAGTGTGCACTTGTAGACACAGACAGACAGACAGATACACACACACACACACACACACACACACACACACACACACACACACACAGAGCAAACAACCCAAACACTCCCCCACTTGTCCTAATGACAAACCATTACAAGTCACCAGGAAATATTTATTGAGCACCTGCTTCGGGACGTGGTCCCTGCTCTTCGGAGGTTTACACTCTGAGTGGAAACAGGGAAGAGGCCAAAATACATGTTCGGGAGGGTGGGGGGCAGCGAAGGGCAAACAGTCCAGACCAGAATGTTACAGAAACAGAGGTGTCTGGGGTCAGACCCAGTAAGTGCTTTGGCAGGGATTCAGTCCTGGGTAAGGGTCACTCATGGCTCTCAGTCTCCTGTTAGGCTTGCTTAGCCCTCCAGGCACCATCCTGGCCTGGCTCCTTGTACATCTGCCACGCAAAGGACTGAGAAATGGGAGGGGTCGCTGATGACTTCAGCCGCTAGGGTCCCCACCACACACTGGTATCGCAGGGATGCTCACTGCTCTGGGAGGCGTATCTCACCACCAGGGACCCACCCTCGAACCACGAGGGGGATGGCTGTCACTGGAGCTGCCCGAGGTAGAACCAGGGAACCCCATTTAGTGTACCCCTTCCCTTCCAGGTGCCCAGAGATGCCTCCTGCTTACCTGGGGGTATTGGGGGGGAGGGTCTGGAGAGGGAACAGCAGCGGAGTGCCAGGCGAACCCTCAAAAATAGAGGGGCAGCTGGCAGAGGGACTCACAGGGGAGGCAGACTCCCCAGGGGTGGCAAAAGGGACCCAGAGTGGGGGGCATTCCCTGTCTTCACAGGGCTGAGCGAGTGTCGAGGGTCAGGACACTACAGTTGGGTCCTAACCAGGGTAAGCCTCATCCCTGTTCTAAGCTGTGATCACTTGACTGTCACCCTGGCCAGCCTTAGAGGTGACAAGGAGACCCCAAAGTCCCACTCAGTTGGACCCCCTTCAAAGTGCTATTCAGGCCTGAGGATCACCCCCATGAGACAGGTGGAAGGAACCAGGCCATTTAGGGAAAGTATCATCACCCAGATAGGGGGTGGGGTGGGGGAGGGGGTAGCTGGCATGAAGCCAGTCCGACCTTCCCTCCAGGATAGGGAACAGAGTTTGGGTTCAGAAGGGCTTAAATAACAGTCTACATAATAAAAATGCCCAGCACTAAGGGGTCTACTATCCTACCACTTTAGTTCTTTTAAATAACGCTAAGGTTGGAGGCTGGGGGGGAGGGCAGGCAGAGTATATACAGAAGTTTAAATTAAAACACAAATAATAATTAAGACACACAGAGTGAAGGAAGGCCTAAGGCAGAAGAAGGTGGGGAAGGGGCCTCCTGGCCCACTGCAGAAGAAGGTGAGGCCTCCTGGGCGCACATCAGGGCTTCCTCTTGCAAAAGACCAGCCGGCGTTTCGAATGATAGAAATCTGTGCAGAGAGAACAAATGTCAGGCCAGAGGCAGCGGGGTAAGGACCCCCTTCCCCAGAGTCAAAGGGACATGTGGCTACGCTGGGGAAGGTGGTGGTGGTGGGACCCAGGGCACTGCACCTCCCTACAGCCAGAGGGCTGCCTCTGTCTGCCTGGATCAAAACTCTAGGGTGTTAGATCCCCTAGAGCTGGAGTTATGGGAGGTTGTGAGCCATCCCACGGGGGTGCTGGGAAGCGAACTCAGGCTCTCCGCATGAGCAGTGAACATCACTGCTCTTATCTGCCGAGCCACCTCAGCCGTACTGAGGGGTGGAACCTATGGTGTGGCTCTGTTGCCAAGGCACGCCCCCCAGCGCTTCCCCTAGTGGGTTCTAGGCCGGTGCCTTCCTGTCAATGCAGAGAAAATGCCCGGATCTTGTGAATGCCATTAACACCTCTCAGCCATGGTTCCCTCACCTTCGGAAGCAAGGCAAGAATGGCTTGGTGCTGGGGGATGGCTGGGATGCTCTCTGCAAAGGCTTTGATCTACAGCCACTGTTAACCAAGAGCTCCGAGTAAGATCAGTACCCGATCAATATCAGCAAATTGGGCTTGGCTTCAGGCTTGTGTGACCCTCAAGCCACCCCCCTCCAGCTCCCCTGCAGGATCCTTCCTCCCTGTACCTGTCCTTACCTGTCAGGCTGGTCTGCCTCCGTTTCCGGCCCTGAGAGGTTCCCGGACCACCCGGGGAGTCCTCAGGCCGCTCAGAGGCGTGAGGCATCAGAGTGCAGGACAGAGACAGAGCCACGTGGTCCTCCGGAGCTGACCCCTGCAGCAGGGCGGAGGAGGTGCCGGGCCGCTTGTCTCCTCCCAGGTCGGCACGGCCACGGGACCCGGGGCTCAGGTAGAGCTTGGGCAGCCCCAGGTCCCGAACGCGCTCCCAGGCGTAGTTGCCCTCCAGCGGCGTCTCGGTGACGAAGTCGAAGTTCCAACGTTCCCGGGCCTCCTGGAGGCAGCCGGCCATGAGCGCATCACAATCACGGCTCAACTGCTCGCTGTCCACGGGACCAAAGAGACGGCGGCACACCTTGCTCCTGTGTGGGTCGGGTCGGCCATCATTGGCATCGGACATGGTGGTGCCTGTGGCTGAAACACAAGAAGACCCAGGTCACTATGGAAACCGCACCACAAGTCACAATCTTCCTGCTCCCTCTCCACCACCTTGTAGAACCCCGCCGCACCAAGACACCCAAAGTGGGTGTTGAGTTCAGCCAGCCCTGGGCCTCAAGGTCACAGTTGATGTCCACAGAGCCAATACATTGCAGAAGTGTGTGTGTGGGGGGGGTGGGTCACAGTCCTGTTTACACCAGGGCTACTATCAGCTAAAATCAATGTCTTGTGCTAAAGTGTCCTTGGGTGTGAACACCCCAAATACGTGTGAATTGCCAAGGTCCAATGGTTTCCCAAACACACCCCCACACCCCCACACCACTGGCAGCTGGGCCAGGCCTCAGTCCCCTGTTCTGCTGCCCTTTGGGAGGTAATTCCCTCCAGCCAATCGAAAGTGCCCTGGACTTCGGGATAAGACACATATAGACTGGGGCTGCTACTTGGCACCACAGTTAAAAGGTGACTCGGTGTCTCTGGCCTCAGTTTCTTAGCCCGCATAGCTGTGGCAGCATCTCGGGGAGCTGGCAAGGTGGCTGGAAAGGGGGTGGGGGGACATTGGAGCCTGCCTGCCTGGATCAGAATCAAGGCTTTGCTGCGTGACCCCCAAATGTGTACCTTAACATCTCTGGGCTCTGTTTGAGGACAGATACGAGGATGCCCTAAATTAGTGTAGGCGACCCTGGGAAATGGAATCGGTGGCATGCCTGCCTCTCTGGTCCGTTCTGACAGAGCCGCCTCCTCACCGCTCCCCAGCACCTCCTCACCCCTCCCCAGCGCCTCCTCACCCCTCCCCAGCACCTCCTCACCCCTCCCCAGCACCTCCTCACCCCTCCCCAGCGCCTCCTCACCGCTCCCCAGCACCTCCTCACCCCTCCCCAGCACCTCCTCACCCCTCCCCAGCACCTCCTCACCCCTCCCCAGCACCTCCTCACCGCTCCCCAGCACCTCCTCACCCCTCCCCAGCACCTCCTCACCCCTCCCCAGCACCTCCTCACCCCTCCCCAGCACCTCCTCACCGCTCCCCAGCACCTCCTCACCCCTCCCCAGCACCTCCTCTTCCAGACCGGCAGCCGACAGGTGCTACCCGTGGAGGTGTTATCTAGGGTGCCCGGAGGCAGTAGCCTCGGGGAGAGGAGAGGCTGAAGGGGTAGCGTAGGGCTCCATCCCTCTCCCAGGCTAAGCCACATCCTGCCAGGCTGATGTATAATCTGCAGTCTAGACACCTCCTAGACCTGCCTACCGCCTGTGCCCAAGGAACCCGTTTTACAGGCACAGAAAAATCAAAGGTGGCTGGTTCAGGGAGCATGGGATACCGGAGGGGCCCAGGCCGCTCCTGCCTGCTCTGGCCCGGCTCCAATGCCAGGGGATGCAGGTCCTAAGGAGGGACAGGGTTCTCCTGGGCACCAGTCCAGCCCTCCAGTCTTTGAGCTTGCAAGGTCTGCCCAGTAGCTTCGTCGGCTCTCACCACACACACCCTCAGCTCCTCAGGATGAGTTTGCCCAATTGCCTCACTCAGATCAGAATAAGGCAGGAAGCCAGAAGAGATAAAGAGACCCACCCGCAAGGGTCTGGGGCTCAGATGGTAAACCCTGTGCCTACCTAGCAAACAAGACGCTCAGTAAAGCTGGGTGTGGTGGCACACCCCTGTAATCACAGCAATTCGGGGGTAGAGGCAGAGAAAGCAGAGTTTCAGGTTCAGCCTTGGCTACTACATAGGGAATGAGGCCAGCACTGTAGACTATATAAATATAAATAAATAAAATGCACCCCCTCCCCAAAACACAGGATCACAGCACTTGGGAGGCAGAGGCAAGAGGATCTCCATGAGTTCAAGGCCAGCCTGGGCTACATAGTGAGACCCCGATCTCAAAAAAAAAAAAAAAAAAGCAAATAAACAAGACACAGGACTAAGACAGATGCCCACCGTCCCTGAAAGGGGTAGTGTGGTGCTGTGGAAAGAACCTCAGATAGCGTCTGCCTACAGGGAGGGTTCGGGGTATATTTACATTTTTTAGTGCAAGGGCTGCTCTAAGCGGTTTACAACTGCCAGTCTTCCTAAAGCACGGCCATATTCATTAGTTCCCTGAACTCACAGTCATCCTCCTGCCTCAGCCTCCCCTGGGATTGCAAATGTGAGCCACCGCACCTATTGTTAACAGACCGCACTATCGCTTCCTTTTTGGGCAGAGCTAACCAAGGCACAGAAGTTAAATAAGGTCACACGTGGCATAGCCAGGATTTGAACCCACATCCATTTGCTCTAGTATTGAACCGGTCTCCCTTCTCATTCTGAGGGTCATAACGAGAGAGCGAGCGAGCAAGAGAGCGTGATCTAGAGAGACTGAAAGATGAGCTGAGACAGGGCTTATTTCCCCAGACAAACGGCGTCCAAGCCCAAGTTTGGTGCCCTTCGCCAGAGGGTAACTCTTAGGGGCCAGAGAGGGGGAAAGACAGAGCACCAATGGCCTCAGTGCTCCACAGGCTCGAGGAAAAGCACAGCTAGCGCTCTGTCGAGACTCTGGAGAGTCCCCAGGTTCCAGGAGCCCAAGAAAGAGCCAGAACCCCTACAGGGGCACGCTCCCCACGTTGGCTCTCAAGGGCCACGCCTCCCACAAAGTCCGCTCGCACACCCAGTTCAAAGCCACTTCTATCATAAGCCCTCATTTACCGAGGCAACGCCTTCCTTCGCTGGCCACCGTGCATATTTTAATTCCCTAAACCCAATCCAGGCCTCCCTTTAAGCCGCGGTGGGGGGTGGGGGGTGGGGGTGGCAGCAGCGGGCGGCACCACCCGAGGACCCGCGCACGGCCCGCCTTGCGGCTCCCACCGCGGCCCGGAGGGGGCGCTGCGCTCCCGGGAAATGGCGCGCGGTGGGCGGCGCGTGGGCCGAGCAAGGCGTGGTGAGTCAGTTTCCTGCCCGGCGCTGCCCGCCCGCCAAAACTGGATGGGCACCGGAGCTGCACGTCACCCTGGGGTGGGGAGGGGAGAGGAAAGGAGGGGGATCCTGGGCCGCAAAACACGTCACGATGAGCCCGGGCTTCCTAAAGTCCCGCCTATGTTGGGAAAGCAGCGCGCGCGCGCGCACAGACAAACACACACGCACACACACACACACACACACACACACACACACACACACACACATATATGCGAGCGAGCGAGAGAGGAGAGAGAGAGAGAGAGAGAGAGAGAGAGAGAGAGAGAGAGAGAGAGAGAGAGAGAGAGAGAGAGAGAGAGAGAGAGAGAAGCAAAGAAAGTGCTCTTAGCTCCGGCCCCCTCCACCTTGATCTCCACACCCAAGGCACGCGATGAGTCAGATCCCTGGAAAATAAAAATAGATGAGGGCGAGGACAACAAAAACCGCTCGAGTGTCCTCGCTGAAACGCGATGTGGAGGAATGGGAAGAGAGGAAGCTGCCAGCGCGCCCCCCCATGCCAAACCCAAGCCCGAGTCTTTACCGCAGGACCAGGGCAAGTGTGGCCCTGGTCCCCAGGGACTCCAAGTAGGGTGGATGCGCCCGGCCCAGTCACCTTCCTACACCGGGTGTGGAGTGGGTCGGGGTGCCCCCCAGGCCCCGGGGCGTCTGATATTATACAGCATCACGTGAGCCTCTCTCCGCGGGGATCCCCGCGGCTCTGCAGTGCGGGCTCCTCTCGCGCCCCAGGAGCCCCGCGGCCACTGGTCCCCGTCGTGGTGGGCGCGGTGGGTGGGACCCTTTGCGCTTCCCGGACTGGCAGTGTAGACAGGGCCCGCCCAAGCTCCCTGTCCCCGAGGGCGCGCCACCGAGCGGGGACCGGACACCGCGTCCAGGACCTCCCCGTGTCCCGGGTTCCCTAGGAACATACTGTGCCCGCCAAATAGGTCACTGTGCCGCGCGGGGGAGGGGACAGGGGCGGGGACCAGGCTGTGCCCGGGCAGGGAAGGGGGCTTCTGGGCTGCCACTGATCCATCCCCAGCTGGGGCGCGGTTCTGATCTCAATCCGGTGCCCGGGGTCTCCTTGTCACAATGAGTCACCTCCTCGCCTGTCCTCCAGGACGTGCCCAGGCACGTTCCCGAGGGCGGAGGACACAGCCCGCGCTGACCTCAGCGCCCAGCCGGGTAGTGGCTACGGCGGAGCAAGACACCTGGACCACACCGACCCGGGACCGGGCGGCACCGTGGGATCGGAGAACCGCTCTGCGCCGGGCCCCAGAGGCACTCCCCGCAGCTTGTCCCCGCCGCCCCGGGCCTCTCTCGGGACATCGGCTTCGTTCTCACGCCTTTGGCGAGCCACACACCGGCAGCAAGAAGCGAGCTCCGAGGAGCAGGTCCCCGTCTGCCATGGCCCGGGTCCTGGAATTCGGATTCTGTATGCCGAGTTTGCGACACAGTCTGACCCTCGCCACACTCCAATATACCAAGCCGGTGACCACCACGGACGCGCTCAGACCCACACCCGTCATCCACCTGCCGCGAACACACCTGTGAATCTGGCGGGCACACACAGACACACAGACCAGTGGCACACCCATCGCCGCATACAACCGCACACAAACACTTCTAGGGACCTGTGGGGCTCAGCGCAGAACTGTCCCCGGGGAACCACTGCTCCCTGCCGCGACGCCCTCACCTCCGAATGTCTCGATATCGCGGTGGATCTGCGCCTGGCTCCGATCCTCCTCTCTCGACTGTGACAGCGGCGGCTCACACCTCTCGGCTGGTGCGCTTGGCTTCGCGCAGCATTCTTTATAGCATCGGTCCGGCCCCGCCCCGGCCCGCCTCGGAGGCAGGACCAGCCGCTGCTCCCACATCCCCGGGACGCGCTGACCCGCCCTCCCCTCCGGGAATCGGAGCCCGCGCCTGACTAGGCTCCAGACAGCCCGAACCCCGCGCGCGCGCGGCAAGAGGGCGCGCCCTCCCCTCCCCCCACACCTGGCTGTTTGCTGGTCACGTACCCCAACCAGCATCTATGAACAGCACTACTGTTACGGCTGAGCGTTTACGGGTCTGCCCCTGACCAACTCTGGGAAGGATTTAGATGATGTTAGTAAATAAAAACCTGGGACTGGGGAGGTGGGTCAGTAGGTAGTGCTTGCCTGGCTTGCTGGAAGCCCTAGCTAGGTTGGACCCCCAGTACCCCGAAAATAAGAGTGAGGGTCCACGTCTGTAATTACAGCTCTGGGGAGGTGGACAGGAGGATCAGGAGTTCAAGGTCATTGTTGACAGCTACTTAACCAGACGGAGAGCAGCCTGAGATGACACTCTGTTTCATAGATAGATAGATAGATAGATAGATAGATAGATAGATAGATAGATAGATAGATAGATAGATAGATACGTACATACATACATACATGGATAGATACATAGATACATAGATACAAAGATACATAAATAGATAAATGTCCAAGCTGAGTGTGATGGCAAAGGACTGGAATCCCAGCACTTGGGAGACTGAGGCAGGAAGAGCGTGATAGGTTCAAGGCCAGCCTGGGCTATACAGTGAGACCTTCTCGAAACAACAAAATGGATGAATGATAAAAATGATGAGACTTTCTTTGAAATTCCCAGGAATCCCCCTATTCCTGGAGATCTTCCCTCAGTGGGCCCCCTTTTCCAGAAGCACCTGAGGCACCCAGACACCCCAACAGAGCATCTTTGGGCTCCGAACCCGATCTTATCCTCTCAGAGATGAGGAAAAGCGGGCCCACAGAAGTAAAGGATGCCAAGCTTTTGATGTCAACTGCCTCAGAAAGGGAGGAAATTGAGTCCAGTTCTCAGAAAGAGGCAATGGTTACCAGGGAAAACAGCGGCTCTCCCTCCCTCTCGCCTCTGCAGAAGGCAGTGTGCGAACGTTCTTTTTTCACACGGCCAACACATACCGCAACGGGGAAACTAAGGCTCAGAGAGGCCCAAGACCTGGTTCAGACCACACAGCCAAGAAATGGCTCCTGCTTGGTCTCTGGGGTGCTGCCCAGAGCTCTCTGCTTTCTGCCGTCTATTTCTGGGTCCAAGATGAGGAAAATGCCCAATACCCCTCAGTTCCAGACAGTTCGCAGAGACGACATCGATGAAGCACAATTCTAGAAAGATCTTCAATGCTCCTGATAGACCAGAAGTGAGTGTTATCAGTTCCCACCCACCCCCCCACCCCCCGTTTTATTTTGCTTCCTAATCAGTTTTATTTTACTCTGTTTGGGGGTTCTGAGACAGTGTCTTGCTACGTAGCCCAAGGTGGCCTGAAACCCAAGGCAATTCTCCTGCCTTAACCTCCTTCCTGAGAACCGAGGCTATAGGTCTGAGCCACCCTACCCAGCTGTTGGGGGTTTTCTTCAGACAGTCTTATTATGTGGTCCAGCCTGGCCACACGGGCTGTTTAGCAAGACCCCCATCTCAGCCGGCCATGGTGATACATGTCTGTAATCCCAGCACTTGAGAGACAGGGAGATTTGGAGCTCAAAGGCCAGCCTGTGAAACGTGAGACCCCACCTCAGCCAATCAGAGAGGGCTAGAGATGTAGCTCAGTTGGTAGAGGTCGATCCCCAGTATGTGGTGGCATGAGTCTGTAATCCAAGCCAAGGAGGTTCAGGAGAATCAGGAATTCAGCAGGGCCATTCAACATAGCAAGTCTGAGGCTGGCCTTGGTTACAAGAGACCCTGCCTCAAAAAAACAAAAGCCAGACCCCTCTCTCAAAACAAATGAACAGAAACAAAAAATTCTAATGCAGAGAACAGAGCTTTAATCTCCACAGAAATCTCAGTTAAAAGAATAGAATGCTGCTTTGGAGTAGCTGTGCGCTCCCACATCTGCTCCTGGATGCTGGAGATCACTGCCCAGACATGCCCCGTCTTCCTCTTCTGATTTAGCTGACCTAAGGAGGACAGGCCTCCTCCTCTGTGGTGGGGGTTGGAAGTCTGAGAAGGGTGTGGGGCACCCTTCCCACCCCCTGGACAGCCTGGCTCTGGATAGAAGCCAGGACTAGAATCAGTCCTCAGGACCACTGCCACAAACACCCCAGCTCCTGAACCATCCCCTTCCTGTACCCAGGTCGTCCCAGAGCTGGGCTGTCATGGGCCAGCACAGGACATCCAACTGCTCAAATCCCTTTGGCCTCCCGGGCATTTCAGATAGACGTGACATTGTCTGTCTGTTTACTTTGGGAGAAAACAGTTTTAATAAAGGCTTGTAGTGAATTGCTGAGTGCTGTGACCTCCTGTGCCTTTGTCCTGTTGACGTTGGGGAGATTTTTAAAATAACTTCTGGCTTCCCGGAGGAGCACCACAAAAGTACTCAACAAATATTTATTAAGTCTAGGAGTGCTCAGGCTTTCTAACAAACAGGCTTAGCCTTGCACTTGAATGTATAGTCAGGCACACGGTTGGAGGACCCCTTCATCCCCTAAAAGGACAAAGGGGCAAAGTCAAATGCACAGAACCCGACCCCCGGACACACACAGACACATGCACAAAAAGCATTCTTCACCCGATACATGCCACGAGATACATGCCATCTTATAGTCTGCTGCCAGGAACTCAGGCTTGCAGGGCGGGGCATCCCCAGGCTATCTGGGGTCTCTGTCTCCTTCCATGCCCTTCCTCAGCCCACAGTAGGTGGTGTGTGCCATCCGTGTCCCCACCTCCCTGCGTGAAGCGGCCCCACCTCTCCAGATCCAGGGCTGGACATGTCAAGACATGTTCCTGAAGGCCAGAAAGCTAGTCCCGACCCACCAGAGCCTGCTGCTCAGATTAGTTGCCGGTCTCAGGGAGAGGACAGCCAGGGATACAACCTTGCAGGACCCTCTGGGACTCGTAGAAAGGAAACGTGAGGCTAAGGCTGAGAGAGGATGTAAGGAAGGTTTCATGTTAGCTGCTGCAGCTACTCAGGGAGAGAGAGGAAGTGGGGGACCATATCACCATTTCTCAGAAAAGGAATGGGGAGTCCCAAACAGGGACAGTCAGATTTCAGAAGAATTCACCTCCACACAGACTCCCAAGAAGTGCGACCCCAAAACAAAAACATTACAGAAAGTAGCCAAAGAGCCAGTGTCCAAGCAGAGCGTATCCAATCCCTGGAAACCCCGAGGCAGAGCTGATGACCAGACATGGCCAGTCTCCGACAACTGGAGCTCTGTCGTCAGAAATTTATTCCATTGGGGCTCGGTTGCTAAAGCTGCTTGCTTTGCAAGTGTGGAACCTGAGTTCAGTCCCCAGCACCCACAGGAAAGGGGTCAGGCCTGGTCACATGCTCTTGTAATCCCAGCACCGAGGAGCTGGAGGCAGGAGGATTGCTGGGACTCCCTGGCTAGCTGCCTAGTCTTGTCAGTGAGCTCCAGGCTAATATCAGACTCTCAAAAACCAAGATGGCGGGCAGGTTGGCCAGCAGGATGGTTCTGCGAATGTCTTAGGATGTCTGTTGATGCAAGAAACTGTCGACTAAAAACAACTTGGAGAAGAAAGGGTGTGTTTTCGTCTCACACTTCCAGGTCACAGACCATCCCTGAGGGAAGGAACGGGGCAGGAACCTGGAGGCAGGAGCTGTAGAGGGGACACTGGAGGAACGCTGATGATTGGCTTGCTCTCACGGCTCACTCAACTTGTTTCTTTATATAACTCAGAATCACTTGTCCAGGGGTGGCACCACCCACAGTGAGCTGTGCCCTCCCACATCAATCATTAACCGAGAAAAAAATGCCCCACAGACTTGCCTTGAGACCAGCCTGTCAGAGGCTGTTCCTCAGCTGAGGCTCCTTCATCCCAGGCGACTCCAGTTTGTGTCAAGATGACCAAACAAACAAACAAACAACCCGATCACAGGTTACTTCTCAGTTGCTTATCCCAAATAAGTCGTGGGACGCTCTGCCCCACTGGAGGACGCTGCTCCATATGGTCTTTCGGAGAGCCAGGCTTCAGGCCGACTGCAGCTCTACCATGCTGTAGTGACACCATCAGACTGTGTGTCCTTGCTTTTGCCCTAACTGTGGAGGACAAGAAAGCTGGAGGCTGGTTTCATTGGTGGGAGTCAGTCATGTGATCTTGTCTAATCTGCAGTGGGAGGGCATTGTTGTCTAGGTCACGCGTGGTACAATGATGGCTTTGTTTATTTGTTTACTTTTGATTTTCTGAGACAAGGTTTCTCTGTGTAGCCTTGGCTGTCCTAGAACTCACTCTAGAGACCAGGCTGGCCTTGAACTCAGAGTTTTGCCTGCCTCTGCCTCCCAAGTGCTGGGATTACAGGTACGCACCACCACTGCCCAGCCAATGATTGCTTTAAATAGTTATACATAAGAGCCCATTGCAGAATGGGAAAGACGGACTGACAGTACAGTCTACTTTCTAGTCTAAGCAGTAAAAGCTTACGGTATTATTTCTGTAAACAAATGAATCGATGTATGAGTAAATGAACAGGAGTGTGCAGAGGCCTTGAAGCTAAGAGTGGGCTGCCCATAAACATTCATGGGCTTCCGATGGAGGATGCTAGGTCTCACAGGTACAAAGATGAATAAAACATGGATCTCTTCATGGGGCTTGCTTCCAGGGTGCAGCAGCAGGAACAGGGGGCGGGGAAAAGGCAGGACAGTACAGCCCAGTGACAGGCTTGCTCTCTAGCAGACCAGGGAGCAAGGGGGAACTCTATGGAGGCCCCACCTCAGAAGGGGGTGCAGGCTAGTTTGAATGAGAATGGGCCCCATAGGTTCATATGTTTGAATTCTTGGTCCTCAGTTGGAGGAACTGTTTGGGAAGGATTAGGAGGTGTGGCCTTATTGGAGGAGGTGTCTACTGTGTGCCAGCTGTGAGGTCTTTAAGAGCATACACCATTCCCTGTTAGCTCTCTCTGTCTGTCTCGTGATTATGTCTCAAAATGTGAGTTCTCAGCTGCTGCTCCACGTCCATGCCCACCTGCCAGCTGTCACAGTTCCTGCCATGATGGTCATGGACTCACCCTCTGAAAATGGTAAGCCCCCTAAATTTTTCTTCTAGAAGTTGCCTTGGCCATGGTGTCTTATCACAGCGATAGAAAGGTAACTGAGGAAGGCATGCAGGATGGGCGTGCAGGATCCGTAGGAGTTGACAGAGAGTAGATGAGGAGAGGTGGGGAAAGTGGTCAGGAAGCCTGGGTCCAGGAAGAAGGAACAGTATGTGGACAGGTTGGGAGGCAAGGAGAGGCGTACTCTTCAATCCTCACCTCCGTTAGTCCCTGAAGGATTGTGACATGTTTCCCAAAGCTCCTGGTTCCCCGCAGAGGCTGCAGGAGGCTGGCTGACAGCGGAGTTCCGTCCCTCTTCAGGGCTTGCCTCAGAGAAGAACGCTTTCTGCCTAGGGTCTGTCTGCATCCAAGGTGCACCCAGGAGACTGATGGGGTGCAACTGAATCAGCTCCAGTGCTCCAGGGAGGACCAGCTGAGCCTCTCTTGGGCTCCTAGGGTCCATCAGAGTCCATCTCTTCTCTCTGCCTAACCCGATTCTCTTTACACCCAGAGAAGTGTGCACACTGCAAATGCAACACCCCCCTCCCCTGCCCATGTCCCACCAGTCAGAGGTTTAAGTGATTGTTGACTCCAAGGGACCCTCTCTCTGGGAGTATCTATATGCCGGTAATAACAGTAATGTTTCTGGAGAGATTGCTGTGTGCCTGACTTGGCTCTTTGCTGTATGACCTTACTTAATGAAGACGGAAATTTATGCCAAAGAAATCAACTTCTTTTGTTGTTGTTTTTCTTGTATGTGTATGTGTATGTTCCTCTGAACTGTGCCACTGTGCCTGGTTTTGGCTTGTGTTTCCATATATATATATATATTTGTTTATATACGTAGTAGAATATAACTTTAAGGTGTGTGACTTTTGTTTAGGCTGCATCTGTTTAACTCTGTGAAGCTGTGTTACTGTGTCTGTCTAAAACACCTGATGGGCTAATAAGGAACTCAACGGCCAATGGCAAGGCAGGAGAAAGGAGAGGCGGGGCTGGCAGGCAGAGAGACTGTATAGAGAAGAAGGAGGACTCCAGGGGCCAGCCACCCAGCCACCCAGCCACCCAGCCACCCAGCTACACAACTGGCCAGCCACAGAGTAAGAGTTAAGATTTACGGAAGTAAGAGAACGGGAAAAGCCCAGAGGCGAAAGGTAGATGGGATAATTTAAGATAAGAAAAGCTGGCTAGAAAAAGCCAAGCTAAGGCCGGGCATTCATAAGTAATAATAAGCCTCCATGTGTGATTTTTTTTGGGGGGAGCTGGGTGGTGGGCCCCCCAAAAGAGTAAAATATCAATAATAACATATAAATATAATCTATTTTGTGTGTGTGTGAGTGTGTGTGTACATGCATGTGGATGCATGTGTTCCAGGGGGGTGCTTATAGATGTTAGAGGAATCAGTCTTCTCCTACCAGATGGGTCCTGGGGATGAAACTCAGTAAGATTTGATGGCAAATGCCTTTACCCACTGTTCTGGCCAGTTCCTGTCTCTGTTTCCTGAGTGCTGAGATTAAAAGTGAGCACCATGCTGGGCAGTGGTGACACTTGCCTTTAATCCCAGCACTCGGGAGACGGAAACAGGCAGATCTCTGTGAGTTCGAGGCCAGCCTGGTCTACAGAGTGAGACCCAGGACAGCCAGGACTACACAGAGAAACCCTGTCTCGACAACAACAGTGAGCAGTGGGACACTCGGCCCTCACCATGTCCTTCTGTGTCCTTGTT
Source organism: Peromyscus maniculatus bairdii (assembly GCF_049852395.1). Taxonomy (NCBI): domain Eukaryota; kingdom Metazoa; phylum Chordata; class Mammalia; order Rodentia; family Cricetidae; genus Peromyscus; species Peromyscus maniculatus. Next base: position 7,239,005 of record NC_134872.1, on the reverse strand, counting down.
TGTTGTGGTGTGAGGACCAGACCCACACCAATGGGGCTCTAATGGGGTTTCTCAGGTAGAAACACATAATTTAAATGTGGCTCAGTCGTTTTTGTCTTTAAAATATCTAATTATAGACTGAAGATGTAGCTCAGTCAATAGAGTTTGTCTGGCACATGCAAAGCCCTGGGATCCATGCCAACACTGCATAGACCGGGTGTGGTGGCAGACACCTGTCACCCCAGCACCAGGAGGCAGAGGCAGGAGGTTCAGAAGTTCAAGGTCTGGGGTCTAGAGAGGTTGCTTAGCGGTTAGGATTGTACGTGGTGGTCTTGCAGAGGACCTGAATTCAGTTCCCAGAATCCTTGTTGGGTAGCTCACAACCACCTGTCACTCCAGATCCAGGGGATCTGATGCCCCCTTCTGGACTCCTCAGGCACTGCACTCACATGCACAAGCCTCACACACATACACACATCATTAAAAACTCAATCTTTAGAAGAAAGAAAGAAAGAAACTTAAAGTCATCCTTAGTTACATATTGCGTTGGAAGCCACCCTGAGCTACATGAGATCCCGTTTCAACAGAACAAAGAGCCCTCAAAACACCCTCCATCAAGACCAGCTTTCCGATGACCCCCAAGGAGAGGACTTGGCATTCTTGACTGTTTTTCTTCCCTAACAAACTCTTCTAAAGCCCTTCCCAAGACAAGCCCCGGCACACACCATCCGAGTGCTAAGGATTTGGGCTTCGGAGCCTCTGACTGCGCATTGGGCAATGGCCTCAGAAGTTCCAGACCACTGTCTCCCTCCCACCAGGACAGGTGCTGCAGAAGACAGAGAAAGCTTTGGCTGGAGTGACTCCGGCAGGGGTCAGGGCATGTCCATGTCTCCGCTGTGGCTCCACCCCTCCCTCCTCCTTCTATCAGCTGCTCATCTGTGTCTTTGCCCTAAGGTGGCTCTGGCTTCCTCTGGGGTCATACTGGCACCAGACCGCCCTGGAAGGCAGAGGCAGCTACTCTAAGCCCCAGTGGCAGTGGCCCCATGATGGCTGTGGAGCCAGGAGTGGTGTGGTGTCCTCTGTCCATCTTCTGTGGCTTCTTAGAGACCTGCACTTGTTGGGGGGTGGGGACCAGCTGTCGGGTCTCCTCCTGGAAACATCCGAGCGGCTTAGGACAGGGCTGAGGAAGAGCCGGCAGCGGGTGAGTGGGACATGGAGTGGAGCCAGTGAAGCAGACAGACCGAGAAATATGAAAAGGGCCTGCTTGGTGGCACACATCTATAGTCCCAGGCAGGAAGGTCATGACTTTGAGGCCAGCCCAGGCTACATAAGATCCTATCTGAAATGAAGAACCAGGTGTGGAAACACACACCTGAAATCCTGACATTCAGGAGGGAGAGGCAGGGGATTGTCGTCACAAGTTTGAGGCCAGCTCATTCTACAACCACAGACCCAACAGAAACCAAAGTAGAACAACCACAGTTACTTCACTGAAGGTAAAAAATGTGACCTAGGGGGAGATGATTTCTCACACACTCATGAATCCAGGAAAGGTGCTCAAGGTGGCGGGTGACCTCCATGTAGTGATTCGGGGGTCCAGGCCCTTCCCATCCGATAGCTTCCCTCCTGAGGACCTGGGGGTCTCTTCCTGGGCTGGAGGGAGGAGAAGATTCTAAAGAGCATGTCACCCGGCCCAGGAGGACTCGAATTGCCTCCCCTACACCAGCCTCTAGAGGAGAGGCTGACTGATGCCCCCCCCACCCCCCCGGAGGGCTGCACAGGTCCCTGGCTGGGGACACATTTGATCCGGCACCTTCCCGGACAACAAATGACTTGCTTCTTACAAAAGAGTCTGAACGAATCGGCTGCCTGACCGCAGTGTACAAGCAGGTGGGATGTCCTCCTGCCCCATCTTCCTAGCCTCTTCCTGCTGAGTCACCAGACTCGAGAGAGCGTTAGAACATTGCGGAGGTGCCTATGAAGTGGATTCTTTCTTATGTGGATCTTCCAGCTCCACAAGAAACGAAACCAGGAGGTCCACACAGGGACAAAGAAACAGTGTACACTGTCTCCTCACAGCAGGACCCCACTTCCTCCTTCTGGTAGACAGCTTTCAAAAGAAAAAAAAAAGCATCAAAGCGTAAGGAGTCACTGGGCCACATGCAGGAAATCCCTTATTTGGCAAATCCTCCTGGAATCCCCCGGGGGGGCCTAGGAGACAGCTCGCTAAGAAGCCCCTGGCATTTCTTGTAGGAGTGCATTGTGTTCAGCCTAGATCTGGAAGGGTGGGGGCTCACTCCCCGAGACTCAAGAAAAGTCCAGTTTTCTTCTCTAAATTTCAACAGGCTGGAAATGTCCACCAGCCGTGGTCTCTCCTCCTAACCCAGGGTTTCTGAACAGAGAGGAAGCAGGTGGAAAGGGACCTGCCTGCCTTTGGGGAAATGCTCCCATTGTCAGGCCTGGTGGTAGAGACCTACAACATCAGCTACCTGGCAGTCTGAGGCAGGAGGATGGAAGGTTCAAGGCCTGGAGAGTGAATTCAGGGTCAGCCTGGACAGCTAAGTGAAAGCTCAAAGTAAAGAGCAAAATCAAAGAATTGGAGGCCGCAGCCCCGGGGTCGCGCACTTGCCTGGCACCCACGCCAAGGCTCAGGTTCAGTGCCTTTGTACTGAAGCAAAGGAAAAAGGACCAAGCAAAACAAACACCGAGGGGTGGAAAAAACAGCTGCTGTCTCCCTCCTTCCCCCTCTCTCCCCCTCTCTCTTCTCCCCCTTCTCTCTCTGCTCACCCCCTCTCTCTCTGCTCACCCCCCCTCTCTCTGCTTACCCCCCTCTCTCTCTGCTCACCCCCCCTCTCTCTCTGCTCACCCCCTCTCTCTGCTCCTCCTCTCTCTTCTCTCCCCCATCTCTGCTCACCCCCCTCTCTCTCTGCTCACCCTCTTTCTCTCTCTCTCTGTTCTCTCTCTCTCTCTCTCTGTTCTCTCTCTCTCTCTCTCTCTCTCTCTCTCTCTCTCTCTCTCTCTCTCTCTCTCTCTCCCTGCTCTGCCCCTGCTTCACTCAGGGCCATGTTCGGTCTTCTACTCTCTCTCTCTCTGCTCTGGATTCTTCAGACGTCTCTGGCTGTTCTCTCATAGCTACAATAAAAACCTTCCCCTTAACCACACATGAAGCAGCCATGTTGTAGTCTGTACACCACCAAGTCTGAGGACCTGAGTTGGATTCCCAGAACCTACAAGCAGGAGAGAAATGACTCCTGAAAGTTGTTCTCTGACCTCCACATGAGAACCTGGCCCACACATGTGTGTGCCCACATATACACACATGCAAATGCCAAAATAAATAAATGAAATTTACTTAAAAATACAAGAAAAACTCAGGTCCTATGTACACAGAGACCCTCCAGAAAAAGAGAATAGAAATTGGGGCAAGTGGGTCCCCTGGAGAGAGGACGTAGTCTCCTGTACTGCCCACCCCAAGACCCCAGCACCCAGGACTTCACACAGGAAGCACCAGACATACATGCAGGCAGAACACCTATACAAATAAAAGTAAATAAATATTTTTAAAGACTAACATTTTATTGTTAGTTTTTAAAACCGAATTGTTTCTTGTGTATAGACCTGTCCTGGTGCAAGGGAACATTAGTAGAGGTCAGGGGACAGTCAGTGGTCAGTTGTTTCCTTTCTGAGAACCAGACTGCAGCTCTCAGGCTTGGCATCAAGCTCCTTAACCACTGAGCCCTCTCACCGGCCCTTAATGTCTTTTCATATAATAAGTGACATCATTAAAAACTATACTCCACGGCCAGATGTGATGGTGCAAGCCTATAGTCCCAGCGCTTGGGTGATGGAGGCAAGAAGGTCACAAGTTCAAAGGCATCCTTCTCTGCATAGCAAGTTTGAGGCCAGCCTGGGCTGCCTGAGACCTTGTCTCAAGAAACCAGGAAATGTAAAATCCATCGGGTGAAGATGGTTAGTAGGAGACCTGAACCCGTCTCCCGCTGATTCCAAGCTCCACTCTTCACCCTCGATGCCTGCTTTAATCCCACGGAGCAGAGCCCCCAAGCTGGCCTCCAGAACTTCTCCTAGGACTGACTCCCCCACCTTCGGGAGAGAGAGAGAACTCAGAATAGAAGCTGTGGCTGCCCAGGGATGGGGGAAGGGGAGAGAGGTGGTGACTTGGGCAGGAGGCAGGCTTGGCTCCCCTTCCCGGGCAGTCTGACCCACACCCCCCACGCCCAGGACTGCCTTGCCTCAGCACCACAGCTCCCGGGCCTTGCCCGGGCTTGCCTCCGCTTGCATCATCTCCCAGCCTTGCCAGGGGTGCAGGAGCGAGCCACCCACTCATCGCTGGAAAAACCAGCTAATTATATCACCAGAGACCCAAGGCAGGAGCCTGTGGACAGCTTCAGCTGGCCCGGCCGCTCCCACTTGCTGTCCATGGGTGTTCCTGATTTATTTATTTTTTTCTCTCAAAATGACAACAATAACAACCACCCTGGGGAGTGGTGGTATTGCCTGCTGTCCCAGCACTCAGGGAATTTAGGCAGGAGGATCAGAGTCCAAGGCCATCCTCGGCCACATAGGAAGTTTGGGACTACGTGAGACCCCGTGAAAAACAAAACCAAAACCAGGAGTTGGGGGTGTAGCTCAGTCGGCAGAGCGCTTAAATAGCCTGCAGGAAACCCTGGGTTCTATCCTCAGCACCTCAAAATCAGGCTTGGTGGGTAATGCCGAACTCCAGAGATGCGGCCTGGAAGACCAGACATTCAAGGTTGTTATCATCAGCCACGTAGTACCTTTCGGCCCTTGGTCTGGGTCGCCGGAGACCCCGTATCAAAAACGAAATCCAGCAATACCAATAACCACATAAAACAAATCAAAAACAAGTTGCTCTGGGGCTGTGTGGCTTGCTGCAGAAGGACGAGCCCCCCCCCCCCTTCCAGGTTTTAGGAAACCCAAGCCAAGAGCTTGACGATGCCCACCCTCCACACCTCCACCCCCCGCCCCCATCAGAGCTGTTAGCCTGAGCTGCTCCGGGCCGGGCCGGGCCGGGACACACTGGAGTCAGCAGCAGGCTTGGGAAGACAAATACCTGCTTTGACAACACCAGTGGCTGCTGCTCCCTCGTTTCTTTTTCCAAATCTCTTTAAAATTCTATTTGTAGTACAGTCCAAAGTGCAGTTTCTCTTCCCCTTAATTTCCTGTATTTATTTTGTCCAGTCCATAACACATTCCCAGGAGCCACAGTCAAAAAGATGAAAAAGGAGGTTGGTGAAAAGTCTTTCCGGACCCCAGACAGACCCCAGTCTTTCCTCCAGCCACCATTTCCTTCCCAGAGGTGGTGGCTGCTGCGTGGCCTGGGTCTCCATCCAGAGACAGCCTCCAGCTGAAACCCTTGGCCAGCAGGGTTCCTGGCAGAACCCACAAGTCTCCCGGGATGGGTGATGTATCACGGACTTGTTGTTTTCATTGCTGTTATTTATTTATTTCTTCATTAGGCCAGCAGGTGTGAAGGTCAGAGGTCAGCTGGCCAGCGTCGTCGGTTCTCTCCTCCAGCGTGAGGGCCCCAGGGGTGGAACTCAGGTCCTCGGACTTGGCGGCAAGCACCTTTGCTTGCCAAGCCATCTTGCTGGCCCCACAGAAGCTGTTTCAGGAGGCAGTGGTTGCACCCAGCCCTGGGAACTGAGGTGGACACTTGCAAGTTCAAGGCCACCTTAGGCCACATAGCGGGGGCCCTGATTCCAAAGAGGGGAAACCCAAGCAAAAACAAACAAAAACTGGGGTTGGGGGGGGCCCGCTGGAGAGATGGCTGAGGACTTAGGAGCACTGGTTGCTCTTACAGAGGACCCGGGTAGGATTCCTAACCCACATGGGGGCTTACAATCATCTATTAACTCCAGTAGCAGGGGATCTAATGCCCTCCCTCCTCCGGCCTCCACAGGCCACATACATACTTGTATGCAAGCACTCATACACATGAAATAAAAATAAATCAATCTGCTGGGCAGTGGAGGCACAGGCCTTTAATCCCAGCACTCAGGAGGCAGGTGGATCTCTGTGAGTTTGAAGCTAGCCTGGTCTACAGGGTGAGTTCCAGAAGAGCCAGGGCTATACAGAGAAACCCTGTATCAAAACAAACAAACAAATAAATAAATGATTTAAACAAACAAAAAACACTTAGAATTCCATCCTATAAGATATAGAGGCAAGAGGATCAGAAATTTGAGGTCAGTCTTGGCTATACAGTGAGTTTGAGGCTAGCCCATATATGATGCTGTCTCAAAAAAAAAAAAAAAAGAAAAAGAAAAAAGAAAGGAAAGAAAAGGAAAACAACATGTATTCCTGTTACTCTACTTGTCAGAGTTTCCTGAGAGACAGAATCAAAAGAAGAAGAAACGATAGAGAGAGACCTAAGACTGGTCTATTTTGAGAACCAGCCTCTTGATTGTGGGCTGGCAAGTCCGTAATTTTCAGGGCAGGCTGGCGGTGCTGTGCTCTTGGCTCCGAAGGCGCCTGAGAGCCGACTTCCTTCCTCTCCTGGCAATCGTCATCTTTTTTCTCTTTCAGTTGTTTTCCTCCGTGGCCTTTGAGAGACCGGGCACAGGCCACGTGTGGTGGAGGGGAACCAGTTTGTTGCGGTATGAACGGGCAGTGTGACCCCCCGGGCTCGTGTGTTGACCGCATGGTCCCAAACTGGCGGAGCTATCTGAGGGAGCAGGGTCTGGCTAGAGGGAGTGGGTAACTGGAGGCTGGTCCTGGAAGGTCGCCCTGGTCCCATACCTTCCTTGCGCTCAACTTCCTATATCCCATGAGATGATGAACGAAGCTCCCTGTACACCATGATGCTCCACACAAACACATGGGGGCCCGGCTGATTGTGGACTCAACCCTATAAATCCCTGAGCCAAGGTAAGTAAGTCTATTCCTCCTTTGTGTCTCTCAAGTGTTGGTCACCTCAACGATAAAAATGACTCTCACCAGGCTGGAGAGAGGGCTCAGAGGTTAAGAACACCAACTGCTCTTCCAGAGGTCCTGAGTTCAATTCCCAGCACCCACATGGTGGCTCACAACCATCTGTAATGAGATCTGGCGCCCTCTTTTGTATACATAATAAATAGATAAATCTTTAAAAAAAAAATGACTCTCACCAAAGCTTCCTATTAGTCAGTGGCCGAAAAATACCTTCCCGGCAATGTTTGTGTCAACAGCTGCCTAAACAGCTGTGCACCGCCCCTCAGCCAAATTAATGTTGCTTTTCGTTCAATTCTCTTCAGCCTGGAGCATTCCTCCAGGGTGAAGGTGGGAGTCTCCAAGCCTGGAGTTAACTGGAGCAGGGTGAAAGGCCGTGCCAAAGAAAATCTCCCCAAGGAGCCGGGTGGTGGTGGCACATGACTTTAATCCCAGCACTTGGGAGGCAGAGCCAGGTGGATCTCTGTGAGTTCGAGGCCAGCCTGGGCTACAGAGTGAGATCCAGGACAGGCTCCAAAGCCACACAGAGAAACCCTGTCTTAAAAAAAAAAAAAAAAAAAAAAATCCCCTCGAGGAAGTAAGAGTGGACAATTCACTGTGAGGTTCTGAGCACAACCTAGAAACATCCCCTGAGCCCCAAGTGGTGAGCCATGTCTGAGGCAGGAGGATAGGGAGCTGGAGGGCAGCCTGAACTCCACCACAGTGAGACCTTGTTCAAAAGAACAGAATAGGGCCGGTGGGGCGGCTCAGTGGTGGAGGCGGCTGCCACTGAGTTAATAACTTGGGTTTAACCCCAGGGTGAACGCGGAAAACTTGTTCCCAAAAAGTCACCCTCCACGTGTGCCCTCACATGCAAGCACCCCAATAAACAAATAACATGTAATAAAAAGTTAAGAGACAAACTTTTGGTCCACCTCCCGCTTTATGTGCGTTTTGGGGCTCTGAATCTTGTCCTCACGATTGTACCGCGTGGCTTAACAACCACTAGCTAGAGCAGCTTTAACCAGTGAAGCCTCTTCCCAGCCTGGGGCCTTGGTTTAGAACTGAAAAGGGGCTTGTTTCAGAGTCTGGAGACACAAGTTTAATCCCTCCTGCCCACACGGTGGAGGGAGAGAATCGACTCCGCAAGAAGCCATCTGACCCTCCCACTCACACTGGGGCCCACAAATTCATGCGCACACACGTGCATGCATGGACGCACGTGTGCGCGCGCGCGCGCGCGCGCGCACACACACACACACACACACACACTAAATAAAAACACAGAGAAACGCTGTCTCAAAAAATTTTTTTAAATAAATAAATGCAATAAAATTTAAAAGACCATTAAAACCTGAGCTGAACTTGGAAGGCAAAGGCAGGTGGATACCTGTGAGTTCAAGGCCAATCTAGTCTACAGAGCCAATTCCAGGACAGCCAGGGCTACACAGAGAAACCCTGTCTCAAAAAAAACAAAAAAATTAATTAATTAATTAATTTTAAAAGAAGAAAAGAAAGAGAGAGAGAGAAAGAAAGGCCAGCCATTACCCTCCTAGTATCCCCATGCTCCCTCAGGCACCCACTGACTCTACACAGGGTGCTCTGTGGCTCCTCACTCCCACTTCCCATCTCCCCCATCATCAAAATAATGATGATAATGATAATTAGTACTAAAGTGGTTCACACTTGCTGAGCACTTTCCATTCACAAGGCTCTGTTCTAAGTATCCACGGTCACTTGGTTAATGTTCCCCTTACTCATCCCATGAAGGAGGTACCGTGACTTTCATCCCCATTTTACAGATTAGGAAATTGAGGCCGAGATAAAGATGAAGTTATTTCCCAAGACAGACAGAGACTGAACAAGGATTTGAACCCAGACTGGCTGGCTCCAGCAGCCAAGCGCTTAACCACTAATGACAGCCTCAGCTGATGCTCAGGCTGCGATTACCCTGCTCCAGCTGTGCCTCGGAGCGCTCGCTCGCACATGCGCAGCAGCTCAGGTGATCTTTACAAGTGCGGGCGGTCATTGCCCTTGACAAATGAGACAGCCAAGACACCGGAGGGCCAAGCCACTGGCCCCGTCACACAGCCACAGGCGACAAATCCGAACCCAAACGGCGTTTCTCTAGAGCATGTGATCTTTGCACCCAACTGCAGACCTGTGGGATAGAGTTATTAGAAACATCTTGAGTGGGAGGACCTTGGCTTGCATTTCTCCACATCCTATGCTGTGCCTGAAGTGGAGAATTTGACAAGGACTCAGTTACTACCAATGAGCCCTCTTCTAAATATTTTTATGATATTTAACGATACTCCGTACGCAGTTCAGATGGTACACTGCCTGCCCAGCTTTCACCCAGGATCTCAAAAGCTGGATCTGATGGTGCACGCCTCTAATCCTAGCACTTGGGAAGTGGAGGCAGGAGGGTTAGAAGTTCAAGGTCATCCTTGGCTACAAAGTGAGTTCCAGGCTGGTCTGAGAGCATCCTGGGACCCTGTCTCAAAAATAAAATCATAATGCAGGAGAGTGTGGGGAACCCTGGCATGTGCATTCTACACCTAGCCCTGGGGAGAGAAATCATGTTCCGTGTTCATTGTAGAAAGTACAGGAAGGTTCCGGAAGAAAGGCAAGTCACCCTGGAGACCGCAGAGGACAGCAGCAGCCTGGGCTACCTTTCCAGCCAGTGTTACATAGTAGGCCTTTGACTCCTTGTACTTTGTGTAGCCTTTTTTTCTCCTGTGTCTATAGGTCATATTTTCTACTGTATGCTCGGACTTTCTGGTGTTGCCCATGACCTGAAGTGACCCTATAAATGGTTCCCTCCCAGACATAGACCCTCACTATCACCCAAAACCATTCATCCTTTACAGTCCACCCTCTGCTATCGCCTGGCATCTTTGAACAGGCCATGCCAGCCCCTCTGTATTCCTTCTCCCACTCCCTCTGCTTCTGCCAAGAGTCTGTCCCATCCCTCTCGGCATTCACGGCCCATGTCCCTGTCTCCAAGTCAGTCTGCGCCCCTCTCCAGACTCCACTCTATTCCCACAGGACGAGCTTGGGATGGCTCCAATACCATCAGCATGCTGGTTTTCCTCAACGCCCGTGCAAATGCTTGAGTGATCGCGATATAACGTCAGGGGGGGGCTGGAGGCTGCGGCGTGGGAGCCCCTCCCACGGACGCAGGTGCGTTTCCAGCAGGGACCTTTCCGGCTTCGTGATGCTTTTTACCTAAAAGAACACTCTCCTGGTATAATTTCAGGCTAGCAGGCAGAGAGAGCCCCAGAGAGCTATTTTAGTAAAAGGAACTCTTTTGATGTGCCTTAAACAGCTCCAGGGAGCTAATCCCGCCCGAGGGTGGGGCAGCCTGGGCGCCTGGGCCCATTAGGACGGAATGAAAGGCTTTTGAAGGTGGTGGCTGAAGACAGGTGGTCTTTTGGTTCCAGCCACAGCGTCGCAGTCAGAATGGGAGAGCATGGGGTGAGAGAGCTATTCAGACAGCCTGCCAGATGAGGACGTCTGGGTGGAGGGACTCAGGGACTTGCCTCTCTGCCTGTCATAGTCAAGCCTATGCTAGCCACCCCCACAGGGTTTTGTAAAGGATCGGGGGAGCCTCCAAGGCAGCCAGGTCCTGTGGCTTTCTGTTTTCTTTTTTTGGACAGCACCTCCCTGTCTGTAAGCCCTGGCTCCCCTCTAGTCAAAGGGGATAAAGGGGCCAGCGGCTTGGCACCCTGTGTCCCCTGAGCCACTGGGACCCCCAACCCTATCCCCGCCCCTACCCCACACCCACCCACCCCCATCCCGGCAACCAGCTCAGATTCTTTCACAGGGATCCAGCCACGTGCCCATGTGAGCAATGTGTCAGGTGAAAACTAATTGTCCCAGATTACCGGGGATTGAAGGATTTTCTGGCGTTCAGGAGTTGAGTTCCAGCACTAGAATGTTCCAGCCCCAGGCACACAGACATGGCTGTTCGTGCTAGGGGGGGCCCCAGTGGCAGGTCAGGCATGGGTGTGGTGTCACTGGGTATGGTGTATATATGTTGTATGTGTTGGGGTACCGTTTGCACAGCGGGTTTGCTGGTGTCTGTTGGATTTCTGTCGCCCTGTGTGGGAAGACAGGATGTGTTTGTGAGATGCATATGGAGGGTTGGGTGTGCGCATGAGTAATGCTGTCAGCTTTTGGAAATATGCAGGGTCTGGGGTTTTCCCAACAGGGGTGTAACGCATGTAGATTTTCATTTTGGTGGTGTGCACAGTGTACAATTCACTTATGTGAAAATATGGCAGTTTGCATGCTATGTACGAGTGTGACCAGAGCTTGGTGTGCCGTGAGCCATGAGATCTCTGGCAAAAAACATGAGCTGTGTTTTCCACGTGAGCGTGATGCACGGATGCGTGTGTGGTGCTTGGCGTAGTGGTGGGTGTAGAGCGGTCACTGGCTGTGGTATGAGTTCTTTGCCTGGTGTGGGAGCTGAGACCCGTAGCTGGTGGACACTCGCATTTGGTCAGTGCTTGGCGCATGCTCTGTGCAGGGGCCCGTGGGCGTCGTTGGGGATGGAAGCATGGGGCATGTGATTCATGTTCCCAAAGCAGAGAGGAGTGTTGAGCGTGCAGATGCTAGTGTGTGGGGTATGCTAGGGGGATGGGGTATGTGGTGTCCGTGTGTGATGTCACACATCCTGCTGATGGGATGCAAAGGGGCATGTAGGAAAAACTACCGGGGCACCGAGTGAGTCGGCTGCAAGCGGGAGGGGCGGGGCGCTCAGGAGGCTGGCCACGCCCACCACAGGCTGCCGGGAGGCTCTGGGGATGGGGCACCTAAGAGGGTATCTCCTCTCCTGCTGGTGCTGGCTGGTTGTATTGTTCTGTTTAATCGTGGATCATTTTGATCGAGCCACGCTGGCCACTCCAATGAGTAGCCTAGCCGAGAAGTTCTCTATCATAGCCCAGGAGGCTCCCAAATGCCCATCTGGACCCTGATGCCCACGGGGAGATGATTACTTGGATTCCCGGACACTCACCTAGAGATGCCCACCTGGGTTCCCAGTGTCCACACTGGCAGCAGGCACGTTTAAAGGAAAGTGTCTCAGAAATATCAAGTCTAAGAGACCCCAAATCTGTCCAAAGCATAGGGTCCCCCACTAGAGGCCTTTCTGTATTTCCAGCCCGTCAGGGAAAAGGAATTGAGGTTTATACTGCCGCGAAACTCAGGGCTGGAGGGAAGGGAAATACCATGCGGCTGTTCGGATGGGACACGTCCCAGAAGCTGTGAGGTACAACTAAATCAGTGGTTCTCAACCTTCCTAATGCTGCGACCCCTTAATACAGTGCGTCATATCATGGTGACCGCCCCCCCCCCTCAGCCATACTATTATTTTCACTGTTACTTCACAACTGTAACTTTGCTACTCTTCTAAATCATAATGCAAATATCTGCCATGCAGGATATCTCTCTGATAGGACACACACACACACACACACACACACACACACACACACACACCGTGAAAGAGTTGTTCAACCTCCAAAGGGGTCATGACCCCCAGGTTAAGAACCCCCAAATAAAATGGACAATGTATTTATTACTTTGCTTGCTGCTGTGATAAGATCCCTGACACGGGCAACTGGAAGGGGAAAGGGGTGATTTTTGTCTCCGGTTTGAGCTGTCAGCCCTTCATGGCCGTCAGTCCTTCATGACCGTCAGTCCTTCATGGCTGTCAGTCCTTCATGGCAGCCGGAGCCTGAGGCAGCTGGCCACACTGTTTACAGAAGCAGAGAGAGAGGATGCCCGCTTTCTCCTTTTCGTTCAGTCCCTGACCCCCAGCCCATGGATGGCACAGTCCGCATCAGGGTGGGTCTTCCCACATCGATTAACTGATTCTAGACAATTTCTCGAAGACGTACCCGAGCCCCTCAAGTTGACCCTCAAGATTAACCATGAAATACCTAATTGCCAGCCTTACAGTTACCATCCATCGAGTAAAGGAGTCCTTGAATTCTAAATGCTCACCCTTCACATCTGTGCCTGAGGGGAGCTAACCCCTCCCCTCCCTCCCTCTCCTCACCCTTCACCCACTTCTCCCGTTGGGTCACGCGGATGTGACCACGTCAGTGCGACCAGCTGAAACTTCCTTGGCGTAGACCAAACCTGGCCAAATACTGGCGAGTTCACCTATTCCACCTGATGCGGTTTTCAAAGCTCGTTTGTGATTTAGGGAATGCAGGGCAGACCCCCCCAAGACGGCTCAGTGGGTGGAGGCGCTTGCTGCCAAGCCTGAAGACCTGAGTTCTATCCCCGGATGGACGTGGAAGAAGAACTCACTCCCCCAAGTTGTCCTCTGACCTCCACACGTGTACCCTGACATGTGAAAGCACGTGCACCCCCACAATTAATAGATGTAATAAAAACTCTTTTAAAAAACAACATTGAAAGTCCATCCACAGGAGGATGGGGCCACCAACAAGTCCGAGGTGAAACCTCGGGCATGAATTATGGCAGTTCATAACTCAAGTTCACTTTAGTTAATATTCATTAAACATTTACCATATGCTAGGCCCTGTCTGAAGGACTTCATATATATGTTAACTTATTTGACCCCCACAATAACCTCCTGGGGTGGGAAGCATTCATAACCTCATCCTTTTCGTCTTGGGACAGGGTCTCCTACAGCCCAGGCTGGCCTCAAACTCAGTAAGTATCCAAGGATGATCTTGGACTCCTGATCCCCCTACCTCCACCTCCCAAATTCTGGGGTTACAGACGCACACTTCCATCCTCAGTTCAATGTCTTCATTCTACCAGCGGAGACACTAAGCTTCAGGGAGCCTGAATAGCTCGGCCGTAATTGTGTGACTGGAAAGACTTCAACCCTGGCTTTGTCCCAGGCTGGCTATTGCCATCTGTACGTACCACCCAGCCTGCACTGTGGTGTAGGTGGGATGGTAGTCCCAACCCGGCTCTCTCCACGCCTTACAAAAATAAAGGTTCACTGTTGCTGGCCGCCCGTGTCTGGAGTGGCTCAGCTCTGGGGCTGCCTGACGCGGCTTGTTCTGGGGTCCAGGCTGAAGGAAAAGCCCCTCTCATAGAGAAAAGAGTGAGTCCAGGGCCATGTGAGGGGTCGGCAGCGTCAGGGACTCCCGGGACATTCCGTGGGTGGGAGCTGGTCCGGTGGCTGTGCTTGCTTGACTCCGTGAGGGCTGAGTGGGTCCCCCCTTCCCAGGAGAGTCACGTGACCATCTGCTGAGTAGTGAATAGTTAGACGCATTTAGGTTTAGGTGCCCCAGGAGTGGACCCTGAGTCAAGGGTTTGTGGGTAAGTGATTTATTAAGGACATGTTCCTGGGAGAATCCAGGAAGGGAGAACAGGGACAGAGGAGGCAAAGCCAAGAAAGGTTATAATTTGTGGCAAAATCCTGAGCTCAGCCTGACTGGAGTGTAAAGTATGCCTTAGTGTTTACCTCAACTCAAGGCTGGAGAGCTGGGCTTTCACATTCCCACAGGCGTCCATCACGGTCCCTTCCTGCCCGGGGCCTGTGGGGCAGCCTGTCACCCCACAGCCATGTGGCAGGGGTGGAAGATGTGAGGCTCCTGACGGAGCACCACGCAGGAAGCAGGAGCCACGGAGCCTGAACAAAGCACCCGGAACCCCTCTCTCTCTGTACCAACTGGTTCAGCATCAAAGGCATGACGTAGCATTCTCCCACGGTTAATGCCCCATTCGTCTTTCACGCCAAGCCTAGAAGCCAGTGTTGGAGAAGCAGAGGGCACAGCACGTGCTCCCCTTAGTGTGCTGTCGACTGAGCTCACGTGCCCAACCCTGGCTCTTTACCCAGTGGAGAAAGGCGGGAAATGGACGTGTTGGTGCGTGCCTGCAACCTCAGCGCTTGGGAGATAGAGGCAGGGGGGACCAAAGAGTTCAAGGACATCTTTGGCTGCACATCAAGTTTAAGGCTGGCCCCTGTGTCTCAAAATAAAAAAAAAAAAAGCCCGGGGAGAGGGAGGAGTGTCTAATGGAACAATAAACCGGGCCGGGGATCCATGATTAGCAGTAGAAATACAGACAGCTGGACCGGCCAGCAGGATGGGTGAAGGAACTGGCCACCAAGCGTGACAAGCTGTGTTTGATCCCGAGCTCGGACCCACCTGGTGGAAGGAGGAAAACAATGCCTCACAGTTGTCCCTCTGGCCTCCACAAGCACTCAGCAGACAGACAGACAGACAGACAGACAGGCGTATGTGCACACACACAATAAAATGTAGTCGGGTTTTGTTTTTTTTTTTAATATTTTTAGATTTTTTTTTACATGTCTGAGTGTTTTGCCTGCTTGTAGGTAAGTTGACCACATGTATTGTATGTTGCCCTTGGAGGGCATCAGATCCTGAAACTGGGGAGTTAGAAGTGGTTGAGGTACCACATGGGTACCAGGAACTAAACCCGGGTGCTCCACAAGAACAGCCTGGGCTCTCAACCTCAGGGCCATCTCTCCAGTCCCAGGAAAAGGCGCTCTCCAGGATGGAAGTTTGTAGAAGTAATCATCTTATTCAATAAGAAACACAGAACCAATGCAAAAATGAAAGCCAAGAGGTCAGAGCAATAGCTAAGAGCTAAAAACCTTACCCTTCCTCCTGCGGTGGTCCTACCTCTCCGAAAGAGACCTACTTCCTGTGTGTTTGTCTTTATATAGTCTTTCTGTTCTGTCTTCTCATTGGTTGTAAGCTCAACCACATGACCTCCTCGTCACTGCCTGTCTGACCTCCAGGTCTTCTATGGTTGGTATTGAGATTAAAGGCGTTTGTCTCCATGCTGGCTGTATCCTTGAACACACAGAGATCTACCTAGCTCTGCCTCCCAAGAGCTGGGATTAAAGGCATACACCACCACGGCCCAGCTTTCACTATGGCTTGCTAATAGCTCTGACCCCCCGGGCAACTTTATTTATTAACATACAAATCACATTTCAGTACAAATAAAATATCACTATAGAAGTTGGCTAGTGAGCTGGAAAAGGACGTTCAAAAAGCTCTGTGGGCTAAGCCTGGTGGCTCAGGCCTTAAATCTCATGGCTCAGGAGGCAGAGGCAGTAGAGTTCAAAGCCAGCCAGGGCTACACCGTGAGACGCCGTGTCTCAGACCCTGTACCGCCTGCGTTCTGACTCTCTACAGGTTATTTACATAGCGCTACTTCCTCTTGGGTTTGTAGAGAGATTTTTCCTGCTCATGCTCTGTTGCATGTAGCCCGGTAGGGAAAAGACGTCAATCTCGGCTGCTTTCATGGGTTAATCTCTCTTCATTGCGCTCTCTCACTGCTGAAGAGTGGGGATTCCCACTCTGCTGTTCTGACGATGACCACCTGAAGTTGGGGCGACTCAGCTGCAAGTTGAGGGTGTCAGGGCCAGCAGATGTGGGGCTCCCTTGACTTCTCCTGGCTCCGTGTTCGCCTGAACTGTAGAAGCTGGAAACTCACATTTGAACTTTATTGTAAAGGACATAAACCAGGACCTCCTCCCTGAATCTGAGTGAGTTCTCCTACGGTTGATCCCAAAGAGAAACCCCACTTCTGCCCAGTCTCCCCGGGAAGTTTGCCCACACCTGTTACAGCAACACTTGGGAGGTAGAGCCAGGAGAATCAGGAGTCCAAAGTCATCCTTGGGTACATATGAGTTCAAGGTCAACCTGGCTTTTTAAAGACTTTATTTTTTAGTATGTTTGGTTATGTACATTCATGGATCTCTGTTTGTGCATGTGAGAGCAGGTGCCCACAGAGGCCCAAGATGTCGGATCCCCCTGCAGCTGGAATCACCAGGCTGTAACCTAAGGTGTCCTTGGCCACTTGGGAACACAAAAGTCATACATTCGAATTTCCTGCTATTAGAGAAAAAAGAAGCCAGGCCAGGCTGGCTCAGGGAAGGGCATTCTAATGAGAGGACACAGGAGACTCACGGGGACCAGGAACAGGAAGTGGAGTAGATGTGCTTTTTATAGCTTCTCTGCACATAAGTTCTTCTCTAATCACATAGGTTTATTTCTTTTTCAACCCAGAAATGAATCACTTCCTGGCCCCTTTCTGTATCACGACCTCTACTGACCTAGTGACAAGTTTGTCTTAGTTTGGGTTTCAATTGCTGTTGAAGAGACACCATGATCACAGCAATTTTTATAAAGGAAAACGTTTAATTTGGGTAGCTTACAGCTTCAGAGGTTTAGTCCATTACCATCATGGCAGAAAGCATGGCGGCGTGCAGGCAGACACGGTGCTGGAGGAGCTGACAGTACTACATCTTGATCCTCGGGCAACAAGAAGTGAACTGTGACACTGGGCACAGCTTGAGCATATAAGACCTCAAAGCCCACCCCACAGTGATGCACTTCCTCCAACAAGGCCACACCCACCCCAATAAGGCCACACCCACCCCAATAAGGCCACACCTACTCCAACAAGGCCACACCTCCTAATAGTGCCACTCCCTTTGGGGGCCATTTTCTTTCAAACCAACATAAAGTTCCAACCCAATTCTCTCTCCTTCTTTTCATTTAAAAAAATATAATATTTTATTGATTCTTTGGGAGTTTCCTACAGGCAACATGCATACTTCTTAGTTACTTCTCTATTGCCATGAGCAAGGCAACTGTGGCCCCGTGGAGGCTTGAATGAGATGCCCCACAGGCTCATATATTTGCATGCTTAGTCCCCAGCTGATGGACTGTTTGGAAGGCTTAGGAGGTGTGGCCTTATCAGAGGAGGTGTGTCACTGGGAGCTGATGGACAGTTTGGAAGGCTTAGGAGGTGTGGCCTTATCAGAGGAGGTGTGTCACTGGGAGCTGATGGACAGTTTGGAAAGCTTAGGAGGTGTGGCCTTATCAGAGGAGGTGTGTCACTGGGAGCTGACTTTGAGGTTTCAAAAGCCCACAGTAGGTCCCGCGTTTGTCTCTCTGCCTGTGGATCAGGATGTAGAATTCTCAACTCCTGTTCCATCACCATGTCCGCCTGTCTGTCTGCCGCCACGCTCCTGTCGTGCTGGTCATGGACTCTAACCCTCTGGATCCACGGGCCCCCAAATTAAGTGCTTTCTTTTATAAATTACTGTCTTAGTCACCGTTCTGTGCTGTGAAGAGACACCATGACCAAGGCAACTCTTATAAAGGAAAGCATTTTACTGGGGGCTGGCTGGTCATCATGGTGATGGAGCAGTAGCTGAGAGCTCACATCTGATCCACAAGCAGGAGGCAGAAAGAGCTAATTGGGAATGGCCTGGCCTTTTGAAACCTCAAAGCCCAACCCCAGTGACACACTTTCTCCAATAAGGCCACACCTCCTAATCCTTCCCAAACAGTTCCACCAACTAGGGATCAAGTATTCAAATGTATGATGAGCCTATGCGGGCCATTCTCATCCAAACCACCACCTGTACGATGTAGTTTTTTAAAAGGCTTAATTATCTTTTTAGACTGGGGGTGTGGGCTTGGTGCACCCGTGTAGGAGTCACAGAATGACTTTGGGAGTTGATTCTCTTATCCTAGGTTCCAGGACTGAACCAGGTCTGCTCATTTAAAAGTGGGAACCTCAGTGAGTTACCTTCTCTGAGCCTTGGTCTCATCAGCTGTGCAGTGGGGTACGGGCTCTAACCCTGCAGGACAAGAGGAGAACTAAGCAGCCCTATACAAAGTTTAGTACAGAGCCAGGTGCCTGGCATCCTCTCCTGACATGTCCGTGAGGCATCCTTCATCTTCCACCCGAGAGCCTCAGCTTCCCTTCCAGGTTGTGGAAATCAGTGGATTCTTATCCCAATTACTCACACCTCAAAGTAGTTCCCTGCCTCGGTATCCCCTCCTTGTGAAACAAGCAGCTTAGGCCTCCGTGGAGCCTCTGACCTCACCTCAAACTTCAGTTTCCAAGTACCTGTAAGAGAGTATGGACCAGTTAAAGACGAGAGGTGTGGTCGGATGGGTGCCCTGCTGGACATCGGTTGAATGGCAGTTCAGGACACAGCCACAGACCAGGAACGCCACCACTGCTTGCCAGTACTAAGAACTCAGGCCAGGGCGGCCGAGATGGCTCAGCGGGTAAAGGCCCTCGCCACCCCGCGTTCAACTCCCCCAAACCCACAGAAGATGGAAGGAGAGAACGGACTCCACACAGTTGCTCTCTGGCTTCCATATGTGCACCGTGGCACAGGCACACCCCAAGAAGAAAGAGAAGGAGAAGAGGAAGGGAAAGGGGGAGGGGGAGAGGAAGGGAGGGGAGAAGGAGGAGGGGGGAGGGGAGAGGGAGGAGGGGGGAGGGGAGGAGGGGGGAGGGGAGAGGGAGGAGGGGGAGGGGAGGAGGGGGAGGAGGGGGGAGGGGAGGAGGGGGAGGAGGGGGGAGGGGGGAGGGGAGAGGGAACACAGCAGCCGCAGAATCAACAGCTCAGGCCAGGCATGGTAGCACATGGCTGAAACCTTAGGAAGAGGAGGCAGGAGGATCAGAAGTTCCAGGCTAGACTGGGTTATGGAAGGAGACTGGCAATATTCAAAAACAAAAGCAAGGCACCAAAGGAAACCTGTAGAGCAGAACTGTGACCCTACCATCCTCCGAGAGTTCGGCATCTACTGTTAGAAGCAGCTTGTGGTGACGTTAATGAATGTCAGGCCCAGGATGACGGAACAGGCCTGAGGCCCAGGAGGAGCCCTGGAGATGGAGGCCCAGCCCTCCTGCTGCTAATCCTCAGAAGGGCTAGGGGCTTCCACAGCCATAAAAATAGGGTGGTGGGAGATAGTTCCCAAGAGGCCTCAGTGTCAAGTGAGGTGCCCCAGTGACTGAGGACTGGCTCCCACAGACCTCAGCACAAATGAGTCTCTGTGGGACTGGGGGGGTGGCTCAGTGAGCACAGCACTCACCCAGCATGCATCCTGACACTGTGGGTTCCATTCCCAGAACCTCTTCAAAGGGAGAGGTGGGTCTCCAGCAAGGGGTACAGCAATCTACAGGACAATCAGCTTCCTGGATTGTCCTGAACCAGTCAACTGGAAAAAAATATTAAATGGAAAATTCCAGAAATAAACAATTTCTGAGTTTTATTTGTGCCCTAGTCTAAGCAGCACGAAGTCTTGCGACATCCTTCTCTGTCCTGCTGGGCTGTGAATCAGCCCTTTGTGCAGGCTACAGGACACCACCATACACAGCATCAGTCACTCGGTGGCCAGCTGCTTTATCAGATCGACGGCCACAGCACTGCAGTGCACAGGATCCAGTGATACTGATTTTCCTTAGTCACGGCCTCACAGGGCTAAAAATAGAGATGCCAGCACACACGTGCGTGTGCACACACACACTACACATATACACACACACACCACACGTACACACACAACACACACACATCACACACAACACACATACACACAACACATACACACACACATACACACACCACACATACACATACACACACAACACACACATCACACACACAATACATACACACACACCACACATGCACAACACACACGCACACACATGCACAACACACACACACACACACACACACACACACACACACACACACACACGGGCTAGGTGTATGGGGGATGTGATCCTGCAAGTCCAGCATTCTGGAACCAAGGCAGGAGAATTGCTGCAAAATCAATCAAGGCCACCCAGAGCTACAGAGCAGCAAAACCGTGTGTGTGTGTGTGTGTGTGTGTGTGTGTGTGTGTGTGTGTGTGTGTGTGTGTGTGTGTGTGTGGAGACAGAGGGAGACCTATTATGCAGCCCTAGATGACTTATAACTTGGCTATGTAGACCAGGCTGCTGGCCTTGAAGTCACAAGAGATCTGCCTGCCTCTGCCTCCCAACAGCTGGGATTAAATCTTGAAAGACTGGCTTTGGGGCAAAGGGAATTTTGCTTTGTGGCTATTTAGGACTTGACAGTTTGCCTCTGTCTCTTCTGTGTGTGTGTGTGTGTGTGTGTGTGTGTGTCTGTCTGTCTGTCTGTCTGTCTGTCTGTCTGTCTCTTCTCTCTGTGTGTGTCTCTCTCTGCATATCTCTCTGTGTGTCTCTCCCACTGATCTCTGTTCCCAGTCCCGGCTCAGTGACTCTCCTGGGAGAGAAGGCAGACTCCAGGCAGAGGCCCACCATGTCAGCCCTTCCGAGTTGGGGGGGGGATGGACATTTTCAACTAAGCTGCTGCTTCTGGACAGAGAGGGTCTGGCTGCCTTTGGGCCTTGGGGCACTGTGGGGTGGACGAGGGAAGGCCCAGGAAAAAGAAGGTTCCCTGTGTGAGACGGCCTGCTCCCCATGGGACATGGGGGATGGAGGAGCAGAGAGAGACAAGAGAGCTGGTCCCGTTCGTGAGTGACTGTTTATCTGTCCCATGTCGTTTAAACAGAAGCAGACCAAGCTGCCCACCTCCCACGCAGGCCCCTCCCTCTGCAGTTCCCACAGTGGGTCTCCTGGGACACACTGAATCAACAACTGGGAAAAGAACCCGAGAGAAACAATGTTTTCTCATCCAAGTGTCCAAGGAGTGAATTATTCATGTCGCATCCCTGTCATCAAAACGGCTCCTCACTGTCACCTGACTGACAGCCAGAGTGGTTTTGGCTGACCTGCTGGCTGGGCATGTGTCCCCTTCCTCCCTCACCGGAAGCTGCCTGCTAGACTGAAGAGGAGGCTCCTTCCCACCGAGGAGGCCCATTCTTCAGTCAGGACTATATGAGCAGTGATGTTCACCTGTCAGGGCCTCTGGGGAAGATTTCAAAATGTCACCTTACCACTGACATCAAAAAATCTCTTACCTAGGGGCTGGAAAGATGGCTCAGAGGTTAAGAGCACTGGCTGCTCTTCCAGAGGACCTGAGTTCAATTCCCAGCACCCACATGGCAGCTCACAACTGTCTGTAACTCTAGTTCCAGGGTTTCCAACACCCTGACACAGACATAAATACAGGCAAAACACCAATGCACATAAAGTAAAATTAAATTTTTAAAAATTCCCTTATCTAGCCGGGCAGTGGTGGTGCAAGCTTGTAATCCAGGGGGCAGAGGCAGGTGGGTCTCTATGAGTTCAATGCCAGCCTGGTCTACAGATTGAGTTCCAAGACAGCCAGGGCTACACAGTGAGACGACCTGTCTCGAAAAATCAAAACCAAAACCAAGCACAAACAAAAATCCCTTATGTAAGCCTAAGGATGCAGTCAGTGGTATAACATTTGTCCAGCATGGCCAAGGCCCGGTTCAATCCCCAGCGCTGCAGGAAGAAGGAGGATGAGAAACGAGAACGGAGGAAGAGAAATGGGAGGAGAGGAGGAGGAGGAGGAGGAAGAGTTGTGGTCTCCCAAGAGTCCCTACGCAGCCATACCTGTGGCAAGAACTAGGAAGCACTTCCAGTTGGCTGGGGAAGGTGTGGGCAGGAAGGTGGGAGTGTTAATCTTCCCCGCAAGGGATCACAAGAGCAACCAGGTTAAAGGGTGAGCCCACAGGAGGTTTTGAAAGGTCCGGGTCAGCATCCTTTTGACTTTGCCATTTCTGGGGTGGGGTGGAGGCTTGGGGGTGGGAGTAGAGAGATGGGGGGGGGGTGTTTCCTCCTTGGTCACTGCCACCCAGGGAGGAACTGACTGGGCCTGTCCCTGAGGCTATGCACATTTTGGAGGGGAGTTGCTTCCCTCCCCCTCATCCTGTCCTGGCTCAGGGTGAGCTCTGAAATTCTGGACCCTAATCCTTTGGATTGTTAACTGTGGAAACAATTTGTTGTTGCTGCTGTTGAGACAGGATCTCACTGTGTAGCCTAGGCTGGACAAAAACAATTGGAGGGGCGGGGTTGGAGACACAGGACCAGAATTCAGTTCCTAGCACCCTTGACAAACAACTCACAACTACCTGGAATTCCAGCTCCGGGGGATATGACACCCTCTACTGGCCTCTGTAGGAACTGCATGCATGTGTTGTACATACATACATGCAGGTAAACACTCATACACACACAAAAATTTTAAAAATCATGTGCCCACACCACACAGACATGTACATAATTTAAAAATAATAAAAAAATTTTAAATAAAAAGGAAACCCTCTCTCTATCCATTCTCCTTTCCCTCCTCCCAGTTCCAACCAATCACCTGTTTGCTAACTGTGGATTTGCCTATTCTGGATATGACATATAAATGGTATCATACAATACTTGGTCTTTGTGTCTGGTTTGTTTCTCATACTCTAACATGTTCTGGATTCACCCATGTTGCTGTGTATATCAGTACTTTAGTCCTTTTTTATGGCTGTATAATAGTCCATTTGTGTGGCTACACTATGTTTTACTTTTTTTTATCCATTTTACTTTTTTTTTCTCTGTGTATATCTATATGAATGTATATGCATGGGAGGGGGGTGCCTGTGGAGGCAAACGTGGGTCAGATCCCCTGGTGCTGGAGTGATAGTCAGTTATGAGCTGCCCAATATGGGTGCTAGGCCTCTGGAGAAACAGGAGATGCTCTTAACTGCTGAGCCATCTCTCCAGTCCCAGTAGATATATTGTTCCTTGCAAAGTTCTCCATTACCTCCAGGATTTGATCTCGCTCCTCTTGGGCCTCCTTAGAGACTCCCTCAGCGTCCTTACAAAGCACCTCACCTTGGAACGCCTTGGGAGATTGAGCCAAAGGCTGGGCAGGGATTGGATCTTACCCTAGCGTCCCTCCAGCACCCAGCCCAGCCACCAGGGCTCTGTAAATGTCTGCTGGGGAAGGGGCTTTTAAAGGGTAGAGTGTTCTAGCATGCTGTTTCATGACACACAGCCCAAGCTGGCCCAGAACTCCCTGGGTAGCCAAAGATGACACCGAGCTTCTGATCTTCCCCGCTTCCATCTCCTGGGAGCCGGGGTCACAGGTGTGCACCATGCCCAGTTTACGTGTTCCGGGGGGGTCGGACCCAGAGCCTGGTGCAGCCTAGACAAGCACTCTAACAGCTTAGTTGAATCTCTGGTCCCTCTAATGTTTTCCTTTCTCACCAGGACATGTCACCAGTAGCAATCAACAGTGTCCAAGCAGCCCCTTGGGTCCTGTTAAGTCGTTGGGAACACTGGCTCTTTATCTGCCTGTGGTGGAGCTGGTTTTATTCCGGCTAAAATAACATCAAAACCACATAATGAGAAGCTTGGAAAACTGAACAGAACAACAGAAATGACCCGTAATCTTGCTCCCCGACACAACTGTTATTTCTAAGGACCACCCTTGGTCACTCCCTTCAGTCACAAAAGTAACATGGGGTCATTTCAGTGTTACGCTCACCTATTATCTCACTTCAGAGACAGTCGGTGAACGTTTTGGATACTTCTCTCTAATCTTCTATTTTCTTTAGACCCAGGGTCTCATGTATCCCAAGCTGGCTTTGATCTCCCCATGGAGCAGAGAATGGCTCCATATCCCAAACTTCTGATCCTCCCTCCTAAGATCGCCCCCCCCACCTCACCCCCACCCCCTGTGACAGGGTCTCACTGTACGGCCCTTATGTAGTGAGCACTTCCAACACAGACTAAAGATGGCAGACTGAGACACTCAGGCTCAGGGGCCTGGCATCGGAAAGTGCTGACATCAGAAGTGAGCACCCGGCTGTAACCAGCAACACATCGGGGCCACCTGCCCACACCAATCAGGAGCAGGGACCAAAAAAACGTCTACAAGGGTGAGATAAGCTTCCAAAGGACCATAAAAACCCAGGTTCCAGGCAGCTCAGCAGACACTGGTCTCTAACATACCTCAACACACACACACACACACACACACACACACACACGCCCTGTACACTGGCAACAAGGGACCCTTTCGGTAACCATGACTCTCCCCAGGATCTCCTACTTCTGGCCTGGCCCTGGTCTTGGTGACCAGGTGTCCTTGCACCCTGGGTGACTTTGACTAAGTACCAGTACTGCTGGAAGCAGCTAGCCTCGGCCCCTCCACGAGCATCTGGTGCAGAGGCAGGTACCCGCTCGCTGCCCATCCCCACCAGGGGGCATGGGCACAGCGGCTTGCTGTGCACTGGGCAACAGGACTTGCAGCCCACCTGTGCGTGGGCCCTGCCCCTGCCCCCATCCCTGGGAACCGGGTTGTTATTTACCAGGCTCAGGGACTACTGTGAGTCGTTCCCTTTCCCTGATGTATGACCAACAAAACCACCACTCAGACAGGGCATGTAGTCCTGGCTGCCCTGGAACTCACTCTGTAGACCAGGCTGGCCTCTAACTTACAGGTATCCACCTGCCTCTGCCTCCCGAGTGCTGAGATTAAAGGCATTTAATCCCATGTGCTCAGTTTATTTAAAGATTTTTTTTTTCTTTCAAAATTCTGGTTTCAGTGGACTAGAGAGATGTCTCAGCAGTTAAGAGCACTGGCTGCTCTTGCAGAGAACCCGGGTTCGAGTCCCCGCACCCACATGGTGGCTCCCAACCGTCTGTAACTACAGTCCCAGGGGGTAGGACCCAACACCCTCAGACACTGTCCACTTTTTTTATCTTGAAACAGGGCCTCTCACTGACCCGAGACTCTCCTGGCAAGCTAGACTAGCTGGCCAGAGAGCCTGAGGAATCTACGGGTCTCTACCTCCCAAGCTGGCTTCTGGAGTTGAACGCGGTCCTCCTAGTCGGAAGGCACTTCATCTATCCAGTGCCATTGTCCTGTCCTCGCCCCCTTCCTGTCCCTGCTTCTCACCTCTCGGTGTGTCATCGAGACAGCCTTATGTAGCCCAGACTGATCTCAAATTCACTCCGTAGCTGACGATGGCCTTGAACGGCCCTCCTGCCTCCACCTCGTGAGAGTTGGATGACAGATTCTGGAACCTCACCCAGCCTCACTTCCAACCTTTCCATCCAGCTCCCGGGACTTCTTGTAGCAGAGCAGGGATGCTTACTTTCTGAGTGTGAAAAGAGTCGCACAATACCTCCTGCTGGGACCTTCCCTGGGTCGGAGAGAGTGTGTGGTGTGTTTGCTTAACCAGTCTGCAGGTTTGCTTAAGTTTGTTTATTTTAGAGATAGGGTCTTGCTCTGTTGCCTAAACGGCTTGAAACTCCTGGGCTCAAGCAATCCTCCTGCTCCAGCCTCTCGGAAGTACAGGCATGTGCCGCTACGCCTGGCTAAAGCTTTATTGAATGAATGAATGAATGAGTTAATTCCTCTCAGGGCCCTTCCCCATGGTCTTCTCAACTCTGTGCTCTAATCAGTTGCTTAGAGTTGCCTCTGTACCTCAGTTTCCCAACCTGTAATAGTGAGTTCATAGGCATGGAGGGCTCAGAGCAAGACCGAAACCATCCCGGCAAAGCACAAATGCTCTAAAGGGACATTTGTGCCCCTCCCTCCCTTTGGCTATCAGAATATTGAGATAAATCTCTCCTAGGAACTGGAATTCCCCCTCAGGAGTCTCATGCTTGGAGAAGAAAAGGGGCTGAAGTCTGGTGCCAGCCAGCGGGGGAGTTTGTCTCCCAGGAAGAAGTTTCCACACGGGAGAGACTAGAGCCGGGACCGCGCTGGTTCCACCACGGGCGGCCCTGGACCCTGGTGGGACTGCCTGACCGCGTCACCTCTGTTAAGCCTCAACCTCAGTTGGAAAGTGGATCTGGAGGTCACGACCTTCCCAGTGTGGCCACGCTGAGTAAGTCTCCTGTCTCTGCTTTTCACTACTTAACCCCTCGATTGGCCTTTTGGGGACGGCGGCCGTCGCCAGGGGCCTCTGATAACAAGATGGGGCAGATAGGATTTCTAGGGACCGCGTGAGGCGGGTGCTCTTACGGCCTCAGCGTCTCCCCGGCGCTCAATAAAGGCTCATCGATTGAGCCAACAACACCCGGATGGGTCCTGCAGAGGAGAACATGGAGACACGGGCATGTAAGCCTGCAGGTGAGGACAGTGGGCAGCAGAGCTGGAGCAGCCCTGTTCCTCTGTCTCAGCCCTAGCAACCCAGCAGCCGTCCTGGAGAGGGGCACAGTTGATCCGGCCGGGAGACAGCCTCCAGCGCCCCTTCAGAACCCAGGACGTGCTGAACCACCCGGAAGACAGCTCCCGGGCCCCGCCGCAAGTTCTGGGTTTCAGCACTAGCCTCTCCCCTTTCCTTCTCTTGCCCCTGGGAACCCCTCAAAGTGTCCTGTGTTCGGGACTCCCGGGACACCTCGACACCTCTCGTGTGCCCCACCCACCCCAGTGTCTAAGCAATTCTTCCGGTTAATGTCTCTCTGATAAAATGACTGATTAGGTTTCTGTCCCCTGCTGGGGGCCCTGGCTGATCTGCTCCCGGACTCCTTAACCTTGAGGCTCAGAGAGGCACACAGTGAGAAGCAGGAGCCTGGTGCCAGGCCCTGGCTTGCCTGAGTGGAGGCAGCTACTGCTCCGGCCACTCTGTCAGGAATCCCTCCGAGCTGGATGTGGTGTGCACCGCGACACCTAATCAGGCTTGGAAAACTGGGCCAACAGTTAAACCACACAAAGGAGCCAACCACAGCTCCACTCACAACGGCCCGCTTGGCCAGTGCCAAGACAAACAGCTGCGGTGTCTGGGCCTCCCCTGGGCTGCAGTCCTCCTGGCCCCTGGTGGAGGCCACTCAAGAAGGAGGTACCTGGGCGAAGGGTGGCTCAGTTGGTCGAGGGCTTGCTTGGCGCGCATGGAGCCCCAGGGTTCCATCTGCAGCACTGAATAAAACCTGATGTGGTCCCCACCACATGACTGTAATCCTAGCCGCTGGGACTGCGTATGGCAGGAGGATCACAAGTTCAAGGCCATCCTCTGCTTCGCTGTGGGATCTAAGCCAGCCTGTGACACACAGACACTGTCTCCAAAAAGAAAAGAGCCCTGAACTATCTGGTGCTTTCTTCCCAGACTCCAAGTCTCCCCTTCATTCCTTCTAGGAGGAGTCTCTGAACCTGGCTATATTCTAGAACATTCTAGTCAAAGTGTGGAATGTCAAAAGCAATGAACAGGTTAGATTGATGGAGGAGGGTGGGTCTGAAACTGCTGACTCTGGGCTGGAGAGACGGCTCAGCAGTTAAGAGCACGGGCTGCTTTCGCAGAGGACCCGGGTTCAGTTCCCAGCTCCTACACAAGGGCTCACAAATGTCTGTAACTCCATTTCCAGGAAACCAATTGCCCTCTTCTGGCCTCTGTGGGCACCAGGCAAGCACACAGTGCACAGACAGACACACAGACAAAACCACAAGACATAAAATTACATAAAATCTGTAAAATAAAAAGACAGTCCAAGCCGGGCGGTGGTGGCGCACGCCTTTAATCCCAGCACTCGGGAGGCAGAGGCAGGCGGATCTCTGTGAGTTCGAGGCCAGCCTGGGCTACCAAGTGAGATCCAGGAAAGGCGCAAAGCTACACAAGAGAAACCCTGTCTCGGAAAACCAAAAAAAAAAAAAAAAAAAAAAAAAAGACAGTCCAAGAATCTCTTCCTCAATCAGGGCTGCACAGAGAAACCCTGTCTCTACACACACACACACACACACACACACACACACACACACACACACACGAGCGTGCAAAATCTCTTCCTGCATCAAGAGTTCAAAGCCGCCTTAAACTAAATCCCAAGGCTCAGGGAACCTCAATTTGGAAGAGGTGGCAGAAAGAATGTAAGACAGCAGAGAGGTGCTCTGAAATGCTGTCCTCTGGACATGACCTGATGGCTGACGGGAGAGAGGTGCTCTGAAATGCTGTCCTCTGGACATGACCTGATGGCTGACGGGAGAGAGGTGCTCTGAAATGCTGTCCTCTGGATATGACCTGATCATTGAACTCACGACCTTACTCCAGCTGTAGCTAGTGGCACATGATCAGGCCGATGAGATCTGCCAGCATCCTGGCAGGCAGCACCAACTGAACTCAGTAGATGACAGGGATGGGGGGTGGGGATGGGGGGGTGGAGTGTGAAAGTGTAAAGGGAGGGGACTGTTGTGTGACCTACAAGTTAGAGGGAGGTACCCACCGTCAAGTCTGAAATCTGAGTCTGATCCCTGGGATCACAAGATAGAAAGGAATAAATTCCACAAAGTTGTCCTCTAACCTACACACACACACACACACACACACACACACACACACACACAATGCAGATGGCCTCCCCATAAATAAATAAATATGTTTAAAACTTTATTTGTTGCGGGGCAGTGGCTGCACACACCTTTAATCCCAGCAGTTGGGAGGCAGAGGCAGGTGGATCTCTGTGAGTTCCAGGCCGGCCTGGTCTACAGAGCGAGTTCTAGGACAGCCAGGGCCATACAGAGAAACCCTGTCTCAAAAAAACCGAAACAAACAAAAAAGATGTATTTGTTTTATTTGGTGTGTATGAGAAGCTGCCTGCATATACGTATTTCATCGTGTACATGCCTGGTGCCTGCGGAGGTCAGAGGAGGGAGCCGGTCCCCTGGAACTGGAGTTATTGATGGTATGAGTCACCATGTAGGTGCTGGGAATCAAACCCAGGTCCTCTGCAAGAGCCACAAATGCTTTCAACCACTGAACCATCTTTGCGGCCCCCCAAATAAAGACATTATTAGAAAAAACAAACAAACAAAATAACTTTTGAGACACAGAGTCACTCTGCAGCCTGGCTGGCTTAGCACTCACTATATAGACCAGGCTGACCTTGAACTTACAGAGATCCACCTGCCTCTGCCTCCCCAGTGCCGGGATCACAAGTGTGTATCATCACCCCTGGCTGATGAAAGAAAATTTAAAACAAAGCCACAGAGACATGTCCAGATTCCCTGGACAGCCCAGGTTCGAATCCCAGCTCTGCTGCAAAGCTGACCTGCTCCCTGGGAGCTGTAACTTGGACTGAGCCTCAGCTCACCCGAGCCTGGCATGGAGCCACAGACTCAGTCTCTGGATTAGCGTGGGAGTGGGTGCCGAGATCATGAATTAGAGGTGACCTGGAACCCTTAGTGGTCTCAGCGGGGAAGCGAGGCTCACGAGGCACAGGCTTACCCCCTTCAAGCCCACAGGCTGTGGGAGCCTCCAAGGAGCCCCGTAGGGAAGGAAACCACTCAGCCCAGGAAAGAGCCCTGGTATTAGAAAGAGGTTGGGCTGTGCCTGGTGGGCACCCTGCTAATCCCGGCAGAGGTGGGTGGATCTCTGTGAGTTCCAGGTCAGCCTGGTCTACACGGGGAGTTCCAGAACAGTCTGGTCTACACAGGGAGTTCCAGGCCAGCCTGAGCTATAGAGAGTCCCAGGCAAGCCAGGGCCTCACACAAAGAAAAGGAAGGAGAAAACACAGAGCCTGACATCGGGCATAGCTGCCATCGGTGCCCCAGGAACATGGCACAGAGCTGCCACACATGTTCCCGCGAGGGGACCCCAGCACCCCCCTCCAGCTGCCCGCCAGCCTCCCTGCAGACCCCAGGCAATAGAAATGTCAATTTGGTTGGAGGAGTGGCTGGCTAGCTCTGCAGACATCTGAAAGAAAGAGATGAGAGGACTGCCCATCCCCCAGCCGTGTCTTCCCACCCCCCACCTCCACCCCCCACCCCCGGGATTGCTGTAGGGAAAAGAAAAGGCTATGGTTGAAGGGACCAAAGCTGAATGATCAAAGCCTGCCTCCCCAGCCCCCGCCACCAGCTCCCCACCAGGTGTCCCTTCGTCCTTGATCTGTCCTCCTCTTCCCAGCTGCCACCCACACTCCTCCGCCCACCAGTTCCAGGGAGGTGGGCAGGCAGCAGCTGCCACCCACAAAGCCAGAGGAAACAGCTGTTCTGCAGAGTCAGGCGCTCAGCCGAGTTTCAAGGCGCCCCAGTTCGGCTCCCAGCACGCACGGCAGGACGGCTTGCCAGCTCCCGGGGCTCGGGGGTTCAATGACTTTTGCATTGAAAAGGTATGGGGAGGGGAGGAGGCTGTGGCTTAAACAGCACCCTGACACAAGCTTGTGCCTGCAGCACTGGGGGGGGGGGGGGGGGCAGAGACAGAAATTCAAGGCCATCCTTGCCGATGTAATGAGTTTGAAGCTAGCCATTTGATTACATGAGACCCCGTCTCAAACAAAAGAAAAAACACAGCACCTGACCAGGAGCCGGAAGCCATGGCTCTGCAGTCACAGACGGGCTCTGCTCGTCCCAAGTTCCGTTCCCAGTAACGCTTCAGGCAGCTCCCGACCACCTGGAACTCTAGCTCCCAGGAACCCAACACTCTGACCTCTTTGGGCGCCTGCAGTCGTGGGCACATACCCACAGACAGACAGACACACATTCGTGGGCACATACCCACAGACAGACAGACACACATTCGTGGGCACATACCCACAGACAGAGAGACACACAGTCGTGAGCACATACCCACAGACAGACAGACACACATTCGTGGGCACATACCCACAGACAGACAGACACACATTCGTGGGCACATACCCACAGACAGACAGACACACAGTCGTGGGCACATACCCACAGACAGAGAGACACACAGTCGTGGGCACATACCCACAGACAGACACACAGTCGTGAGCACATACCCACAGACAGAAAGACACACAGTCGTGGGCACATACCCACAGACAGAGAGACACACAGTCGTGGGCACATACCCACAGACAGACACACAGTCGTGGGCACATACCCACAGACAGACAGACACACAGTTGTGTACACATACCCACAGACAGACAGGCACACATGTAATTACAAATAATAAAAATATCTGGGTGTGGTGGCACATGCCTGTAATCCCAGCACTTGGGAGGCAGAGGCAGGTGGATCTCTGAGTTTGAGGCCAGCCTGGTTTACAGAGTGAATTTCAGGCCAGTCAGGGCTACACAGAGAAACCTTGTCTCAATAATAATAATAATAATAATAATAATAATCATCATCATCATCATCATCTTTTAAATTAATAAATAAAAATAATCTTTTAAAAAATGATAAAGTATGTGGGATAATTTAAAGTTCCAAAAGGATTACAATAAAACAAAAACCGATCAAACACACAGCTGGAGGGCCCGGCTTTGAAAAGGCTGGGAGCCCTTGGCTGTGAGGACTTGACCCAGGGCACCAGCGGGCTGAGGAGAGGTAGCAAATTTGACCCAGCACATGGACACTTTGGTACCGTGAGTTAAAAGGCTTGCAGCAGGGATGTTCTGACCCACAGGATCAGCCCAGGAAACGTGTCCTCAGAAAATGTTATCAGTCCATCATCTGGCTTAAGGCTGCCCCAGAGGCAAGCTACAGGATGGTTGGTGACATGGGACTTAAAAATAGCATGCCCTGTCCACTGAGGAGCCCAGACACCCGGCTGTGGTGCCGGGCACAGGGTCCTCCTTCTGCCACACCATCATCACAGAGCATCATACCTGTCCCAGATGCAGACCCTGAGATGAAGCTTCGAGAAGGAGGGATGAGGAGGCGGGAAACTGAGCAAGGCACGGGGTTTCTCAAGCTCCCTTCGGAGCCTGAATCCGCCTGGGAACCTCCTGGTATGGCCCAGCAAAGGGTGACTTGTTTATTTACTTATTTTCCTTTTCTTTCCTTTTTTTGAGACCAGCCCTGTCTGGCCAAGATTAGCCTCCAACTTGTGGCAATCCTTCTGTCTCACTCTCCAAATCTTCTCACTCCTGGGATTTCAGACATGAACCACCGTGCTAGGCTTCTTCTTTTTGAGCATGTACTGCTTTTTCTTTTTAATTTTTTTTAAATTTATTTTTATGTGCTTTGGTGTTTTGCCTCATGTATGTCTGTGTGAGGGTGTCGGATCCCCTGGAACTGGAGTTACAGACAGTTGTGAGCAGCCATGTGGGTGCTGGGAATTGAACCCAGGTCCTTTGGAAGAGCAACCAGTGCTCTTAACTGCTGAGCCATCTCTCTAGCCCCCATGCTAGGCTTTTAAAAATACATATTTAATTCATTGTATGTGTGCAAGTGATACTGTGCCTTGAGGTGTGTGGAGGTCAGAAAACCGCTTTTGGTAGGCAGTGGGTTCCAAGCCTCAAACTCAGGTCCTTAGGTTCACCCTCCTCACGTTCTCACCCTCTTCATCTCACCCTCCTCCCTCTTCACCCTCCTCCCTCATCTTCCTCAGCCTCCTCACCTCCACAGCCTCCTCCCTCCTTCCCCTCCTCCCCCTCCTCCCCTCCTCCCCCTCCTCCCCCTCCACCCTCTTCACCCTCCTCCCTCTTCACCCCCTCAAGCCTAATTGTGTAGCGGGAAACGTCTTACTGGTACAGAGTTGTCCTTTCCTCCAAGTATCTGTCACATCCCTGCTGCTCAGGGCACTACAGCCCCTCAGGCCATTCCACAGGTGCTTTCCAAACTTCTGTTTCCTGTGCCCTTCTGCCCTGCGAGGCGGCAGCCAGCACGTCTAACAACGTAGGCTAACGTGCCGCCGCCTCCCGCGTACGAGAGCGAAGAGCAGTTTTTTAAATATTTACAATTTCCATTGCTTTGATGAGCGTGCCTGTGAGTGCTCGTGGGCCACACAGCTCCAGAGTGGAGGTCTGAGGGCGGTTTGCAGGAGTCCGCTGTGGCCTTCCACCTGTGGGTCCTGGGGGTGCAGCGCAGGTCAGCCTTGGGGGAAGGCACCTTCATCCACTGAGCCCTTTCGGTGGCCCCCAAATCATTAAAATCACATTATTTATTTATTGTGTGTGTGTGTGTGTGTGTGTGTGTGTGTGTGTGTGTGTGTCTGTGTGTGTGTGTGTCTGTGTCTGTGTCTGTCTGTCTGTCTGTGGAGTGTACCATAGCCGTCTGTGGAGGTCAGAGGACACATGGCTGGAGTCGGTTCTCTCCTTCCACCGTGGGGGTTCCAGGTGTGGACTTGGCAGCAAGTCCGCAAGCCTCTCTACCTGCCGAGCCCTCTCGCTGGCCCCTCCAGAGGCCTTCCTGAGGTGACAGGGGCCTTCCTTAGGTCCCCAGCCCACGGCAGCCAGCGGGATCTGGAGTGTCAGAAGACCGAGGCCCCTCAGCAGGCCTCGCTTCCTCTGCCTGACTCCTGCTTCCTCTTGTGTCCCATGCCCTCCCCTGGCACTGCCGGCCGAGGTCACCGCTCCTGACACAGCACATGCCAGGTCCCCACCCTCCCAACCAGTCCTGGCCGCCCCACTGAAAGCGAAAGGAGGATTTGGAACTGAACAAAAAAAATAATAAAACCACGGGAAGGGAAGAAACAGCTGTCAGAATGTTGGAAAAATTCCCAGCAGGAGTTTCCAGCCCTCAAGGGCTTGCCAGGCTGACAACCTGGAAACTCCGACCCAACAGTCTTCCCGCGTGTGGAAGCGCTGCCCGGCGTCCCTGGCATGTGTGGCTGAAGGCCAAGCTGAGTTTAGAAGGTCAGCTATGGTGCGAGGGCCAGGGTTACGCGGAGGGGACACAGGGAGGAGGAGGGACCGTGACGGGACACAGGGAGGAGGAGGGACCGTGACGGGACACAGGGTCACAGCGCCGAGGGCACAGGCCCTTCTGGAGGCAGCTCACCAAGAGGAGGAGACTTGACAGAGTCCTGCAGTGGGTGGCAGTGGGTGGCCTCTGTGTAGGTGCTTGGAGGCCTTGGACTAGCCAGGTGCTGGAGGCCCCCAAATTCTTGCCCAAGCCGAAATTCCCACACCCCCTCTGGGACTGTGAAGGGGACCTGACGAAGGCCCCCAGGCAGGGAGATAACAGGAGCCTGCATGGACCTTCAGGACAGCATGCTCTGGCCAGGCAAGGGGCCTGCAGGCTGCCACCACCAGGGCCGGTCCTCAGGCCTCACAGGAAGGAAGATGAAGGGCAGATGCACGAGGCTGAGAGATGGGAGCAGATGAATGGGCCAAACCAGCCAAGGTGCTTCCCGCCAAGTCTGAACCTCTGGAACCATGTGATGGAAGGAGAGTATTGACCCCTGAAAGGTGTCCTCTGACCTCCACACGTGTGCCACACCACGCATGCCCACGCTCACACACACAAAACAAAGAAAGGATGTAAAAAGATGTTTTAATTAATTTAAAAAAATCATTTATTGCCAGGCAGTGGTGGCACACGCCTTTAATCCCAGCACTCAGGAAGCAGAGGCAGGTGGATCTCTGTGAATTGAAGGCCAGCCTGGTCTACAGAGTGAGTTCCAGGACAGCCAGAGATACACAAAGAAACCCTGTCTCAAAAAAAAAAAAATTATTTTATTTGTATGGGTGTTTTGTCTGCATGGATGTCTGTGCATTGTGTGTGCCTGGTGCCCAAGGAGACCAGAAGGCATCTGATTCCCTGAAACT